>NW_023270389.1:52116066-52233993 GCF_011800145.1 Mirounga leonina
CAAAAATAGTCTCCAATATTTTCTTCTTATATGTTTATTTTTCACATTTAAGTATTTTTCACTAGGAATAAATTTTGTGTATAGTGTTTAGAGCCATGATAGCCACATTATGTAGCACTTTGTCTTGTATCTATACTTACCCGATAGCAGCATTCAGAAATGGATCATTGGCCCTAAGTCAATCAGGATAATCTCACCTTGTCTATGGTGTGACTTATTTCAGGGTTTGAATGTAACCATCAGTTACTACTAGTTTAGGTGATTCCCCTGACTACTACTAGAAAATGGTTCAATGGAGTGAAACATAACTTTTGTTCAATAAGTAAGAGAGCCTTTCTCTCTTCCACCAGCCATAAATAAATTTCCTGGCCCTACTTACAGTTTCTGCTGCTAACTACTTTAGGACCATAAAGGAAGCCAGTTAGAGAGAAAGGTGACATGGAGAAGATCAAATTTGGCTGAGTAGTTTACAAAAAAATACTATCAGAGCCCAGATCAAACAACACCCCTAGTGTTTAAACCAGCTGAAGTAGGAGTCGGCTTTGGTTTGGTTAGGCTTTTTTTGCACCCAAAACCATTTTGCATTATAAGCTGGTATTTCTATTATAAATCCTACTCAATCATGGATGTATTCATTATTTAATAGACTGATGGAATTGATATGCTATGTTAGAATTTTCACAAATGATAATTTGAAATAACTGTAGTCAAACTGAGTAAAAAGGCACATACTATGAAAGACAGTGTCCATTACACTATTCCTTGATACCCAAGAATTTATTCAATTGTTCAGTAAGTATTTATTGAGTGCCTAATATGCGCCAAGTACTAGGAATAAAGACTCAGAGATAGTCCCTGTTCTCAAATAACACTGACATTGATTTTACATGTAGAAAAACAAAGAAAAACATAAGAATACAGGGGGAACTCTTGACCAGAACCAAAAACCTGGTGGCTGGTGGCCCTGATCTTAGAAAACAAAGCTAATAGGATTTTTAAATTTTCATCTTAAAATTTTCATGATCACTTTATCCCATTTCTCTTAGGTGTTTAAGAGTTCAAATACAGTACCTGTATTTGATGGATCCAAAATTAACTGAAGAGATGGCTTATTTGTTTGGCTGGCTGAAACATCTCCAAACGAATGGTCTGAAATCTCAGTGGAACTTCGACAATCAACAAGAAGACTGTTTTGCCCTTTCTCAGAATCTCTCAAAATCTCTTCCATGGCTTTTTCCAATTGTTCATCACCATTAGAAACTATCTATAGGCAAAGCGAGACAATTCTATTTCAATCATATTATGGTTCTGGGCTTAATGAAAATATTTTATTTCTAGAAGAAATTAAAACAAGTTAAATTTTAAATTTAAATATGTTACTGAGTACCAAGAATTTATACAGTTGCACCTAACTATATCTGATCTAAGATCCGATTTACAGAGATTTTTCTTTCCTTTCCTTTTTTTTTCATAGGAACACATTCTAAAAACCAGGTAACATTAAATTTATGTGTTTTAAAGAGAAAAACAGGTAAGTTTAAATAAACTATCTACTCTCTTATTTAAGAGGTCATATTTCTTGTTATCATAGCATAAACATATTTGTGATTTCTTTACAAAGTTTGCTTGCTTGCTGCCAAGAGGAGTATTGGTAATTTCCCCACATTTAAGTTGACTCAACCTTCCTTAAAAGCAGGTGAGACACAAAGCCTAATAAATGTCTTAAACACATTAATACTAAAATGTAGATATTTAAATAAATTTAAATAGTCATTTAAATACAGATATACTTAAATTTAAATAAAACCATTGATTGTTTATCCTCAACATAGTATAAATGGGTATTTAATAATATAATTTTTTTTAATTTTATTAGATTGATATAGACTTTTGATGCCATAGTTAATACTAAATAGAAGTCATAAACAATATGTAGCACTTCCGACTAGTTTCTCTATTCCTGTTTCTAGAAGGTGGTTATACAATTCTCATGCATGTATACCTGGGTTTAATTCTTTTTCTTTGAGTTAGGAAAGACAACAAAAATGAAAAAGGATCATTTTTGCTTAAATAAAAATTCAACTGCTAAAAATATAAGACATATGCTTAAAAAATATTCAGACAAGCCAACTGTTAAATCACATACTAGAATGTTACCAGCTGATTTAAAACATAAAAACCATGAAGTTGTTTCTGAAGTAAAGACAAAATATAACTTATATAATTAACTTTAAAAACTCAGCAATAAGAAACACAAAAATATACAGATAATGGTTAAATCTTATGTAAATTTAAGTCTAATTCCCCAATTACCCTTTTCTATTTTCCCTTCTATTCCTTCTTTATAAAATTCTGAATTAAAAGATAAATAACCAAAAGCAAAAAACTTTAAAAATACACAAACCAAATAATTAGCCTCTGCACAGATCAATCACTGATGCTTTTCAAGGTCAGCATTTGAGAAAAACCTTTGTATTTTACACATCTCTTAAGATCAGTCTCACCTCATTAAGAAAAAAACAATAATTTAAAATTGTATCATTTGTAAGGAAAGAGAGAGAGAGAGAGATACCTTCAGTTCAGGTTTTTCATCATCTTTTGTAGAAGTATCATCTGCATGCTGAGTAACCAAAACAAATTCTTCACTGTTCAGTGTAGCCACAGAATCCGATGACCCACTAACCTTCTGTAATGAAGCTCTGACCTCCATTTCAATTCTACAAACTTCTCTTTCCACATCCACCTGGTCAAAACTACAGGGATTTAAAAAAAGAAAAAAAACCTATGAATAAAAACATGGAAATAAGTACCAGATCAATACTCAGCCTTTAAAAATGGTTCATGTTAAGAAGAATTCTGCTGGCTAGATAATTATCTGAAAACTAGGGAGGCTACCTTCTTGGACTAGGCCACATAATGGAAATGTACTCTCTTCACCCTGAGTTTCCTGACTAAGAGAACCACATTGTTCCCTGAAAAACAACACAAACCCTCCCACATCACAACTAAACAGATTTACTACTGTTTAACTCTGTATTTCTCCTAGAAATATTACTTTTGTTCTTTTTTAATAGAAGAAATAATTACGATACTAGAAACCAAATTCACACAACACAAATATTCACTGAAATTACTTTATAATTATATCCAAATGTTTCCAAAAACTTATCTCAAGACCAAGTATTGTACCTTAAAATATCTTGTGTGTCACTTAAGTTGACAGATTAATAAAGAATTCAACACCCTAAGCCATGTATCTTTTCCTTTGCAGACACATTATCACTTATCAGCACAAGGAGGGGGGAAAGGCCAAGACTTTCACATCGTATTCATGTGGCAAACAGTGTTTTAGTAATCAAATACAGTGTAATTGTTTTCTGGATCGATCTGCCACCACAGAAACTCAACACTGTCTATTACTTCCAGAAGTTCAAATATTCACACAACTAATTTTAACTGAATCTGTGTACTACATAACATAGTATTCAGCACTGGGGTTATATGAGTGAATAAGGCAGACAAGGTGCCTACTCTGCTGGAGCTTCCATCTACTAAGAAAACAAGCAAGTAATAAGCAAATAAGGCAATTCTAAATCACTCTAAAGGATTTGGAGAAGATAAGACAGGTTACTGTGACAAAAAATAGCTATAAAGGGCGCCTGGGTGGCTCAGTTGGTTAAGCGACTGCCTTCGGCTCAGGTCATGATCCTGGAGTCCCTGGATCGAGTCCCGCATCGGGTTCCCTGCTCGGCAGGGAGCCTGCTTCTTCCTCTGACCCTACCCCCTCTCATGTGCTCTCTGTCTCTCTCATTCACTCTGTCTCAAATAAATAAATAAAATCTTTTAAAAAAATAGCTATAAAAAGTATAGGGACAACCTTAAGTAAGGTGGTAGGAAAGGACTGGGAAATATTTGAGCTGAAATGGAAAAGACAAAAAAGAAGCATATATTAAACAATCTGCTCAGTGACCAAAAGGGTAACACGAAAGAGGGGTAAGACAAGTAAACTGGGACTAAATAACACATGACTCTAAAACTGCTAATCCACACCTTAAAATTACCCACAGAATTGTTCTTTTTCTCGTTCCAATTAGGTTACTCTGTTCTTTGCCTCATACAAATATGGCTGCAGTATCTCATTTTGCCTTTAGGTGACACTAACACCATTACTCTTGGCCAAAAGAAAGATTTACTCTCAGCTTCAAGTTACACTTTAAAAAATTAATTACTTCCATCTTTACCAAAACTCAAAATTTCCAACAATATCAAAACAAAGAATAATTATTTGTTCTAGGATCGTATAATTAGTTAGCCATCATTTAATTCTGTTAGACATGTGAGTATCCTTCCTTTTAAATTTTAAATCCTTCAAGTCCTCTAAAAGTTTTTTATTTTGCAGGTAATATTTCTGAAAATGCAATATGTATTAGAGGCCATGTCTCTACCCTTCCAGGCTGTCCCATGAACCCTTGATTGCCAATATGCTACACAGTCAAGGTGTTCCTTCTGTGGCCAATCCTTCAAGCCCAAGCAGACACTCCTAGTTGGAAATGCCCCAAATTCAAGTCCTAAGCCTTTTTCTGACTCCTTGCCACACACACCCCCTCTAAGTAATATCTCTCATTGCCATGTATTTAAATACCATCTATTTTCTAACAATCTTCCAAATTTCTATCCCAACCCAAATGTCCTTTAAATTCCTTATTTGGAATCCAACTTTCTACTTTATATTTCCATGTGGAATTCTTATCAGTATCTTAAATGTGACCCAAATGGAATTCTTTTTTTTTTTTTTTTAAGATTTATTTATTTGACAGAGAGAGACACAGCAAGAGAGGAAACACAAGCAGGGAGAGTGGGAGAGGGAGAAGCAGGCTTCCCGCTGAGCAGGGAGTCCAATGTGGGGCTCGATCCCAGGACCCTGGGATCATGACCTGAGCTAAAGGCATACGCTTAACGACTGAGCCATCCAGGCGCCCCCCAAATGCCTCCTCTAAACTTGTTCCTCATTCAGATTTCCCTTTTCAGTAAATAACACCACTTTCTACCAAGTTGCTCAAACAAGAAATCTGAGTATCATTCTTTTTTTTTTTTTTTAAGATTTTATTTATTTATTTGAGAAAGAGAGAATGAGAGACAGAGAGCATGAGAGGGAAGAGGGCAGAGGGAGAAGCAGACCCCCCTGCTGAGCAGGAAGCCTGATGCGGGACTCGATCCCGGGACTCCAGGATCATGACCTGAGCCGAAGGCAGTCGCTTAACCAACTGAGCCACCCAGGCGCCCCTGAGTATCATTCTTAATTCATCTCTACTTCTTCATTTCTCACATCAGCAAGTCATGTTAGCCCACATCCAAAATAAATCCCATATCTATCCCATTTCTTCATGGCCATTTTTACCAACCTAATCCCGGCAATGTTCTCATCTACTAAAAAAGTCTCCTAACCTATCTCCTACCTCTAGTTCTCTCCTCCCCTAAACTACTCTTCACAGAGCTGCCAAAGAAATCTTTTGGAAAATAAATTATATACATTAAAACTCCATTCTAAAATCTTTTCACTAAAATTCAAATAAAATCCAAACTACTTGCCAGGACTTAAAAAGCCCAACACACCTTTGCCTCTGTAACTTTACCATTACAGCTCTTTAATTACAGAAAGTTCTTTCCCACTTTAGGGTCTTAGCACTTGCCTCCTACTTTCATATGGCTGACTCCTACAGGTGTCAGCTTTCATTCATCCATCCAACAAATATTTAATGAGTCTCTACTATGTGCTAGAAACTACAATGGGAACTGGAGACTAAATGATAAATGAAACCAATGCATCCCAGTCTTCCTAGAGCTAACATTCTTAGAGAAGAGAGGAATAACAAAGAAAGCAAAACAAGGGACACCTGGGTGGCTCAGTCCTTAAGCATCTGCCTTCGGCTCAGGTCATGATCCCAGGGTCTTGGGATCAAGCCCCACATCGGGCTCCCTACTCCGTGGGAAACTTGCTTCTCCCTCTCCCACCCCCATTGCTTGTGTTCCTGCTCTTGCTATCTCTCTCTGTGAAATAAATAAATAAAATCTTTAAAAAAAGAAAGCAAAACAAAACATAAATCGGGATCCCATATTGGAATATATACTATAAAAGGTAATGAGAAGGTAGGAGGCAATATGGACCCAGTTGACATCTGGGCTTAATAAGAATGAGTGAGCCATAGAAAGAACTAAGGGGAAAAAAAACTTCAAGTAGAAGAAACAGCAAATACAAAAAGCCCAGGTATGAGTAAAGGCTTATGAGAAAGGAGGCCTTGATAGCTAGGTCAAAGTGAGCATGGGTAAGAGCAATAAAAGATGAAATATGGAAAGGAAGGCAGGGAAGCCTGAGGCGACCCCTGATGCTAAGGCTATCTAAATAACCCCCCACCCTAGTTCCAACTATTTTGTTTATCTGGGAGTATCAAGTGCCTAGTGTAGTGCAGAGTAAATATTCAATAAATGTGTTGAACAAATTGTTGTTAAAAGCACTAATCAGGCTAAAATTCTCACAAATAACAAATTCAAACAAGGTATTCTGACTTCAAAGTACATGCTCTGAACCACTACATTATACCATCTCTTGAAGTTTCCTCACCTATTCCTAGACACCAAGGGTTGGTATCTGTCACTATGCACAAAGAACCTTCTCCATACCTCTCCTCCATCAAAAGCTGTCTTCCCCCAAGACATTTTTCTTAGATAACTGATAAACAGTTAACCTGGCTCTTAACTTTAAATCAGCATGTTAATGAATACTAATAGTTGCTCAGTTCAAATAAGATGTCCATTTTTAAGAGGTTTTCTTTAGCCCAAGAGAATGTTAAATATTCTGCCAGGCTAACAAAAAAAACTATCAGTTTACCAAATGTAATTTTGTGACCTCTTCAAAACACAGCCCAGAATTTCTCATTCTACTCAGAATTAAGACATCTCTCATTACTAGCATCAAACCCTTCCTCTAAGGGCCTTAGGAATAATTTTAAAAGTTTGCCTAATGCTACCTTATTGGCTTGAACATTTCTTTGAACTTCAATGAAAATGCTTATTAAATTTTCACACAAACACAAAAATCTGAGAATACAAAGCCAACACTTTAAAATATTTCAACAGGCAGGTAATAATATTTTTTTTTAATATTTTATTTATTTGTCAGAGAGAGCACACACATGCACATGCACAAGCAAGAGGAACAGCAAGCAGGGGGAGAAGCAGGCTCCACTGAGCAAGGAGTCTGATGTGGGACTTGATCCCAGGACCCTGGGATCATGACCTGAGCCAAAGGCAGACAACCTATTGAGCCACCCAGGCATCCCCAGGTAATATTTAAATGGGGAAAGAACAGTCTTCAACAAATGGTGCTAGGACAATTAGATATTTACATGCAAAAAAATGCAGTTGAACCCGTACCTCACACCACACACAAAATTTAATCCAAAATGGACCACAGACCTAAATGTAAGAACTAAAACTATAAAACTCTTAGAAAAAAACAGAAGTAAATTTTCATGTCCCTGTGTTAAGCAATGATTTCTGAAATGACACCAGTCATTCAGCTCCAGGGCTAGAGATCCGGGTGTTGCCATTTTTAATTTTTTTTTTTTTTCATCCTCTGGAGCAGCAGGAGAAACCTTCAGGGAACAAAAGCCACATGGAGCAACCTGAAGCAGCTTACACTGAGTCTGCCCCCCACCCCCATAAGGGGTGCTGCAACTCCGCCCAGGCCAAGACACCTGAAAATCAGTGCAACAGTCCCCTCCCCCAAAAGACCAGCATGAACATCAGTCGAGTAACAAGTTTATGAATCACTCTGAACTGAAAAATTCCTGCGCTAGGGGAAAATACCATATAGAATTTGAGTTTTTTTCCTCATGAGTCTTTAGTCTTTCATTTAAAAACTTTTCTTCTTTTTCTTTTCAAAGTTTCTCATTTTATCAACTCTTTGTTTTTAAGTCATTTTTTAATTTTCATTTTTACATTACATTTTATAGATATATTCTTCATTTTTGGTTTCCTTTCACTGTATTCATACACACACACACACACACACATATAAGTTTTTCTTTCTTTACAATTTGGGATTTAGTGTCTTCTAACAAACAGACCAAAATACACCCAGGAACAAATGGATCACCCTGTTTTCTCCACCTGTGAAATTATATTCTTTTTTCCTTTTCTTTTCTTTTTTGGGTTTCTGACCTCTTCAGATTTGTCTCATGTGTATTTCACTGGGGTCATGGTTGATAATTTTTTATTTTGTTCTCTTGTTCATCTATTCTTCTCTGGAAAAAATGACTAGAAGGAGAAATTCACAGCAAAAGAAGAACCAGAGATAATACTCTCTACCACAGACCTAATCAAAATGGATATAAGTAAAACATCAGAAATTGAATTCAGAATAATGATTATAAAGCTACTAACTAGGCTTGAAAAAAGCCTAAAAGACACTAGAGAATCTCTTAGTGCAGAAATAAAATCTAATCAGGCCAAAATTAAAAATGATTTAACAGAGATGCAGTCTAAAATGGATGCTCTAACAGCTAGGGTAAATGAGGCAGAAGAGAGAGTCAGTGACATAGAAGATGAAATGATGGAAAGGAAGGAAGCTGAGGAAAAAATAAACAACGAATTGATCATGAGGGGAGGCTTCGAGAAAATCAGCAATACCATAAAGCAAAACAATATTACAATTACTGGGGTCCCAGAGGAAGAAGACAGAGAGAGGACAGAAGTTATATTTGCGCAAATCATAACTGAGAACTTCCCTAATCTGGGGAAGGAATCAGGCATTCAAGTCCAGGAGGTACAGAGAACCCCCTTCAATATCAATAAAAATAGATCAACACCCCAACATATACTAGTGAAGTTTGCAAATTTCAGAGATAAAAGAAAATCCTGAAAGCAGCTCGAGACAAGGGGTCCTTAACCTACAAGGGTAGGAATATTAGACTGGCAGCAGACCTATCCACAGAGACCTGGCAGGCCACGAAGGCCTGGCATGATATATTCAAGGTACTAAATGAGAAAAACATGCAGCCAAGAATATTTTACCCAGCAAGGCTGTCATTCAGAATGGAAGGAGAGATAAAGAGCTTCCAGGAAAAACAGAAACTAAAAGAATTTGTGATCACTAAACCAGCCCTGCAAGAAATATTAAAGGGGATCCTGTAAGCGAAGAGAAAGCCCAAAAGTAACACAGAGCAGAAAGAAACACAATCTACAGAAACAGGGACTTTACAGGTAATACAATGGCACTAAATTCATATCTTTCAATACTTACTCTGAATGTAAATGGGCGAAATGCCCCAATCAAAAGACATAGAGTATCAGATTGGATAAAAAAGCAAGACCCATCCATATGCTGTCTACAAGAGACTCATTTTAGACCCAAAGACACGTCCAGACTGAAAGCAAGGGGGTAAAGAACAACCTATCATGCTAATGGACATCAAAAGAAAGCTAGGTAGCAATCCCTGTACCAAATTAGATTTTAAACCAAAGACTATAGTAAGCGATGAAGAGGGATGCTATATCATACTTAAAGGGTCTATCCAACAAGAAGACCTAACAATTGTAAATATTTATGCTCCTAACTTGGGAGCAGTCAATTATATATAAACCAATTAATAACAAAATTAAAGAAACACACTGATAATACAATAATAGTAGGGGACTTTAACACCCCACTCAAAGAAATGGACAGATCATCTAAGCAGAAGATCAACAAGGACACAAGGGCTTTGAAAGACACACTGGACCAGATGGACTTCACAAATATATACAGAGCATTCCATCCCAAAGCAACAGAATACACATTCTTCTCAAGTGCACATGGAACATTCTCCAGAATAGATCACATACTGGGTCACAAACCAGGTCTCAACCAGTACCAAAAGACTGGAATGATTCCCTGCATATTTTCAGACCACAATGCTTTGAAACTGGAACTCAAACATAAGAGGACATTTGGAAGGAACTCAAATACTTCAGGCTAAAGAGCATCCTACTAAAGAATGAATGGGTCAACCAGGAAATTAAAGAAGAATTTTTAAAAATTCATGGAAACAAATGAAAATGAAAACACAACTGTTCAAAACCTTTGGGATGCAGCAAAGGCAGTCCTAAGAGGGAAGTACATAGCAATACAAGCCTTTATCAAGAAACTAGAAAAGTCTCAAATACAAAGCTAACTTTACACGTAAAGGAGCTGGAAAAGTACAGCAAATAAAGCCCAAACCCAGCAGAAGAAGAGAAATAATAAAGAGAAGAGCAGAAATCAATGAAATAGAAACCAAAAGAACAGAACAAATCAATGAAACTAGAGGCTAGTTCCTTGAAAGAATTAATAAGATTGATAAACCACTAGCCAGACTTATCCAAAAGAAAAAAGTACCCAAATTAGGGACGCCTGGGTGGCTCAGTCGTTAGGCATCTGCCTTCAGCTCAGGTCATGATCCCAGCATCCTGGGATCAAGCCCCATGGCGGGAAGCCTGCTTCTCCCTCTCCCACTCCCCCTGCTTGTGTTCCCTCTCTTGCTGTCTCTCCCTCTGCCAAATAAATAAATAAAATCTTTAAAATAATTAAATCAAAATTTAAAAAAGGACCCAAATTAATAAAATCATGAATGGAAGAGGAGAGATCATGAACACCACCAAGGAAATACATAGTTTTAAGAACATATTATGAGCAACTTTATGCCAACAAATTAGGCAATCTGGAAGAAATGGATGCATTCCTAGAAACTTTTAAACTACCAAAACTGAAACAGGAAGAAACAGAAAGCCTGAACAGACCCACAACCAGCACAAAAATTGAAGCAGTAATCAAAAACCTCCCAACAAAGAGTCCCAGGGCCGGACGGCTTCCCAGGGGAATTCTACCAAACATTTGAAGAAGAACTAATACCTAGTCTCCTGAAGCTGTTTCAAAAAATTGAAATGGGGGTGCCTGGGTGGCTCAGTCAGTTAAGCATCTGCCCTTGGCTCAGGTCATGATACCGGAGTCCCCAGATTGAGCCCTGCATCAGGCTCCCTGCTCGGCAGGGAGTCTATTTCTCCCTCCACCCCTCACCCCACTTGTGCTCTCTTGAGCATGTTCTCTCTCTCTCTCTCTCAAGTAAATAAAATCTTCAAAAAAAAATGAAATGGAAGGAAAACTTCCAAACTCATTCTATGAGGCCAGCATTACCTTAATCCCCAAACAAAGACCCCATCAAAAAGGAGAATTACAGACCAATATCCCTGATGAACATGGATGCAAAAATTCTCAACAAGATACTAGCCAATAGGATCCAACAGTACCTTAAAAGGATTATTCACCACAACCAAATGGGATTTATTCCTGGGCTGCAAGGGTGGTTCAACATTCACAAATCAATCAACGTGATACATCACATTAATAAAAGAAAGGACCAGAACCATATGATCCTCTCAATTGATGCAGAGGAAGCATTTGACGAAATACAGCATCCTTTCTTGAGAAAAACTCTCCACAGTGTAGGGAAAGAAGGAACATACCTCAATATCATAAAAGCCATCTACAAAAAGCCCACAGCGAATATCATCCTCAATGGTGAAAAACTGAGAGCTTTTCCCCTAAGGTCAGGAACACGACAGGGATGCCCACTCTCACCACTGTTGTTCAACATAATACTAGAAGTCCTAGCCTCAGCAGTCAGACAACAAAAAAGAAATAAAAGGTATTCAAATTGGCAAAGAAGTCAAACTCTCAGTCTTCACAGATGACATGATCTTTATGTGGAAAACCCAAAAGATTCCACCCCAAAATTACTAGAATTCACACAGGAATTCGGCAATGTGGCAGGATATAAAATCAATGCACAGAAATCAGTTGCATTTCTATACACGAACAGTGAAACAGAAGAAAGAGAAATTAAGGAACTGATCCCATTTACAATCACACCAAAAACCATAAGGTACCTAGGAATAAACCTAACCAAAGAGATAAGGATCTGTACTCCAAAAACAAAGGAACATTTAATGGAAGAAATTGAGGAAAACACAAAGAAATGGAAAAACATTCCATGCTCATGGATTGGTAGAATAAATATTGTTAAAATGTCTATGCTACCCACAGCAATCTACACATTAATGCAATCCCTATCAAAATAACATCAACATTTTTCACAGAGCTGGAATAAACAATCCTAAAATTTGTATGGAACCAGAAAAGGCCCCGAATAGTCAGAGAATGTTGAAAAAGAAAACCAGAGCTGATGGCATCACAATGCTGGACTTCGAGCTCTATTATAAAGCTATAATCATCAAGGTATTTTGGTACTGGCACAAAAACAGACACATAGATCAATGGAACAGAATAGAGAGCCCACAAATGGACCCTCAACTCTATTGTCAACTAATCCTTGACAAAGCAGGAAAGAATGTCCAGTGGAAAAAGGACAGTCTCTTCAACAAATGGTGTTGGGAAAACTGGACAGCCACATGCAAAAGAATGAAACTGGACCATTTTCTTACACCATACACAAAGATAAACTCAAAATGGATGAAAGATCTAAATGTGAGACAGGTATCCATCAAAATCCTAGAGGAGAACACAGGTAGCAACCTCTTTGACCTCAGCTACAGCAACTTCTTGTTAGACACATCTCCAAAGGCGAGGGAAACAAAAGCAAAAAATGAACCATTGGGACTTCATCAGGATAAACAGCAAAAGAAACAGTCAACAAAACTGAAAGGCAACCTACAGAATAGGAGAAGATATCTGCAATGACATCAGATAAATGGCTAGTATCCAAGATCTATGAAGAACTTATCCAACTCAACACCCAAAGAATAAATAATCCAGTCAAGAAATGAGAAAACATCAAAAGACATTTCTCCAAAGAAGACACACAAATGGCCAAAAGACACATGAAAAAATGCTCAACATCACTTAGCATCAGGGAAGCACATATCAAAACCACAATGAAATACCACTTCACACCAGTTAGAATGGCTAAAATTAACAAGACAGGAAACAACAAATGTTAGCAAGGATGCAGAGAAAGGGGAACCCTCTAACACTGTTGGTGGGAATGCAAACTGGTACAGCCACTCTGGAAAACAGTATGGAGGTTCCTCAAAAAGTTGAAAATAGAACTACTCTACAACCCAGCAATTGCACTACTGGGTATTTACCCCAAAGATACAAATGTATTGATCCGAAGGGGCACCTGCACCCCAATGTCTATAGCAGCAATGCCCATGATAGCCAAACTGTGGAAAGAGCCTAGATGTCCATCAACAGATGAATGGATAAAGATGTGGTACACACACACACACACACACATACACACACACTGGAATGCCATACACACATATACACACACTGGAATACTAATCAGCCATCAGAAAAGATGAATGCTTACCATTTACATCGACATGAATGGAACTGGAAGGTATTATGCTGAGCGAAATAAGTCAATCAGAGAAAGACAATTATCATATGGTTTCACTCATATGTGGAATATATGAAACAGCACAGAGGATCATAGGGTAAGGGAGGGAAAACAGAATGGAAAGAAATCGAGAGGGAGACAAACCATAAGAGACTCTTAACTACAGGAAACAAACTGAAGGTTGCTGGAGGGGAGGTGAGTGAGGGGATGGGGTAATTGGGTGATGGGATGGGGTAAATGGGTGATGGATGGGCTTTAAGGAGGGCATGTGAGGTGATGAGCACTGGGTATTATATGCAACTCATGAATTACCGAACTCTACATCTGAAACTAATGATGTACTGTATGTTGGCTAATTTAATTTAAAAAATAAGAAAGAAAAGTATACAAGTTTAAAAGGAAGAATAAAACAGTCTTTATTTACAGATTACATCATCATCTATGTAGAAAAATCCCTAAGAATCTACAAAAAAAAACCCTCCTCGGGGAGCCTGGGTGGCTCAGTTGGTTAAGCATCTGACTCATGATTTCAGCTCATGTCCTCTCAGGGTCATGAGATGGAGGCCCAAGGCGGGCTCCCCACTTACTGCAGAGTCTGCTTGAGATTCCCTCTGCCCCTTCCCCACACACACGCACACACTCTCTCTTTCTCTGTCTACTCTCTCTAAAATAAAGAAATAGATCAATAAGTAAGAAACCTACAAAACACTGATGAAAAAATTTAAAAAGATCTAAATAAATGGAGATATTCAATGTTCATGGATTAGAAAACTTGGTATTTTTAACATGTCAATTCTTCCCAGGTTGCTGAGGCTGAATGACCAACTGACTGAGCACTCAACTACAAGGTTAACTATGTGCACAAGGACAGGGGAGCATGTCTTTTTTTTTTTTTACTCACCAACATATTACCAGCATAGTGCCCAGAGATTAAACAGATATATATCTGTTTAATAAACAAGTCAATTATCTTGGATGTAGCAGAACGGACTCTTGCATCAGATAGGAAATTGGACTGAAGGAATTCTAAAGTCACTGAATCTTAAGATTCTCATTCCATGTGATATGTTGAAGAATTCCATTTCAACAAGTCAATTCAAAATATAATTTACTAAGTCTACTACTATGCAGCAATATGCTAAGCAAAATGTTACTTGCTCTTTATGTATGGCAATCTGCTATTATTTCTGATCAAAAGAAAGAGCAGTTGGAAAATGTATAGGGTCTTTATTTTTTTAAAGATTTCATTTATTTGAGAGAGAGAGCGTGCGCACACGTGAGCAAGAGCAGGAGGAGGGGCGGAGAGGGAGGGAGGAGCAGACTCCCCACTGAGCAGGGAGCCCAACTCAGGCTCCATCCCAAGACCCCGGGCTCATGACCTGAGCCAAAAGCAGATGCATAACTGATCACTAAGCCACCCAGGCACCCCTGCAGGGGTCTTGTAAATAACACGGAGCTCACAGTTCTGTGACCTCAAGACTAACACATCCATTTCAATTCAGCATGTGAAGAGCAATGAACGAAAGTAAAACTACTTTTAAAAAGCACTTGCAGTTAGGGCACCTGGGTGGCTCAGTCAGTTTAGCATCTGTCTTCAGCTCAGGTCATGATCCCAGAGTCCTGGGATTGAGTCCCACATCAGGCTCCCTGCTCAGTGGGGTATCTGCTTCTCCCTCTACCCCACCCCCTGCTCATGATCTCTCTCTCTCATGCTCTTTCTCTCTCTCTCAAATAAATAAAATCTGTTTTTAAAAAAAGCAGTTAGTTAAAAAGCTACCCTTATTATAATCCAAAAATTAGAATGTAAAACTCTGACAAAAAAATTTTATGTCTCTTCAGGCACACACACACACACACACACACACACACAAACTGGGGAACTACAGTGTAGACATATACATTTTCCTTCTTTAGGCATTTTAAACATATAAGAGAATAAGGGGGAGAAAACTTATCAGTCCTACAGAAAATGTAATGTATGTCTTTTCTATTCCTCCCCTTCCCCCTTCTGTGAACCCAAAGGAGCTCTATAAATATTTTTGATTGAATTGAACCACTTAAACACACATACCCCCCACACCTATAGCAATTCTGCCAATTCTACCAAGTGAAATGGCTTTTAATTCTTACTTTAATGCCACATCATTTTGTCAAATGAGCAATATATCTTAACACCTCACTTGGATGCCTAAAACTATAATTTTCACATATACTAGAAACAGCATTTAGCAAACAACATTTAGCAAAGTCTAACTGGAAGCTATCTTCTTCCCAAAATAACTGAACACATTCAAAAGTATAAAATCATGGTGCACATGGTCCAATTTCTTTTTGTGCCAAATGTGGTTAGCCAGCTTCTTGCTTTTAGATTATGTGTTTGCACCTATTCATTTTCAAGTGGCTCTTGAACTAAAATAGAACACTGAAAATATGAGTGTGACTCAAAATTGGACAAGACAGGCTGCAAGGACTACTAGGCACAAGAATTCAAATGACTATAGTAGACCCATTACAATAGTGAAAACAGGAAATATTCTTAATTTACAATAAGAAAATGGACATGAATAATTTGGAACACTTACCAACTATACTTCTAAGCTTTGAAAAACCAAGCCAGTCTTGGGGAAAAAAAAAAAAATTACCATAACCTCTACTTACTAAACAGTCCATCCACTATTCCAATTCTCAGGCAAGAGCCATACCAATATGAATATATGTATGCAATTATGTCCCTGCTCCTGAAAAGGGCACAAAAGGGCCTTAATAATTCACATTACTTTAGTCGATACCTATTTTTATTTGTCTAGCAATAATCTCGAAACCTTTTTTTCCTGAGAATAAGCCTTCCCTCTGTTCAAACCTCATGGTTTTTATAGAAACCTCAACACCATGGCCAAACAGATCCAAAGATAGACAATGAATACAAACTAATTAGACCAATTAACCCAATTCCTAAGATTTTTGGACTGATGACCAAAGACTTCAAACTTTTAAGATGTGAAGTAGGAATTGTTGGTGGCCATGTTTTTCCCCATATGAAGAAGGCCAATATGCAGTGAAAGAGAAAAGTAAATCCTAAGTACAGACAGGAAAGAGAGTCTTAGTTGAGTCTCTATCATTTCATTTGAGAGAATCCTAAGGTGTTGCTCCATCTGTTCCCATCCTCACTCTTGGTAAATCCACTGTTCCTTTAATTCTATGAAATATCCCTTCCAATAAATTCTTTTTTGCATAAGCTAGTTTAAACTGAGTTTCTGTCACATGAAACTTCATAAGTCCTACTATAATTATAAGATAGCAAAAAGACATAAAAGATATATATCTATACACACACACACACACACACTTTAAAAAAAAAAAAAGATTTTAAGTAATCTCTACACCCAGTGTGGGACTCAAACTCACAACCCTAAGATCAAGAGTCACATGTTCTTCCAACTGAGCCAGCCAGGCACCCCATAAGATATATTTTAATAGGTTTCATATAGTAGTAGGAGAACAAAAATCTAGGTGAAGGAAGAAGACAGTATCTAAAAAGTTGACAATTTCCCAGATAATCAGTATACTGGATATGATGAAAGAAAAAAAAGTAGGCTCAGTCGGTTAAGCATCTGCCTTCGGCTCAGGTCATGATCCCGGAGTCCGGGATCGAGCCCCACGTCAGGCTCTCTGCTCACGAGAAGTCTGCTTCTCCCTCTGCTCCTCACCCAGCTCATTCTCTTGCTCTCTTAAAATAAATAAAATCTTAAAAAAAAAAAAGTATGGTAATAAGACAGAAACACACACACAAATCAACAGAATAGAATTGAGAGCCCAGGAAAAAAAAATACATGCTTATATAGCCAATTAATCTACAACAAAGGAGGCAAGAATATACCATGGTGAAAAGACAGTCTCTTCAATAAGTGGTGTTGGGAAAACTGAACAGCCACATACAAAAGAATGAAAGTGGACCACTTTCTTATACCATACAGAAAAATAAACTGAAAATGGATTAAAGACCTAAATGTGAGACCTGAAACCATAAAACTCCTAAAAGAAAACATAGACAGTAGTCTCTTGTATATGAACCTTAGCAGTATTTTTCTGGATATGTCTCCTCAGGCAAGGGGAACAAGAACAAAAATAAACAACTGGGATTAAATCAAACTAAAAAGCTTTTGCACAAAGGAAACCATCAACAAAATGAAAAGGCAAAAAAAAAAAAAAAAGGAAAGGAAGGAAAAAAGAAAAGGCAACCTACTGAATGAAACAGGGTATCTGCAAATGACATACCCAATATGGGGTTAATATCCAAAATATATAAAGAACTCATATAATTTAACACTGAAACAAACAAAAACAAATCCAATAAAAAATGGGTGAGTACCTGAAAGGACATTTTTCCAAATAAGACATACAGATGGCCAACAGACACATGAAAAGATGATCAACATCACTAACCATCAGGGAAATGTAAATCAAAACCACAATGAGATACCACCTCACACCAGTCAAAAGGGATAATATCAAAAAGACAAATAACAAGTGTTGGCAAGGATGTAGAGAAAAGAAAATGCTCATGTGCTATTGGTAGAAATGGAAATTGGTGCAGCCACTGTAGAAAACAGTATGGAGATTCCTCAAAAAACTAAAACTAGATGTACCATAAGATCTAGTAATTCCACTTCTGGGTATTTACCCATGGAAATGAAAATACTAATTCAAAAAGATATATGCAACCCTATATTTACTGCAGCATTATTTACAACAGCCAAGATATGGAAGCAACCTAAGTATCCATCAGTAGATGAATGGATAAAGAAGATGTGGTATATATATACACAATAGACTATTATTCAGTCAGAAAAAAGAGTGAGACCTTGCCGTTTGTGACAACATGGGAGGACTCAGAGGATATCATGCTAAATGAAGTAAGTCAGACAGAAGAAGACAAATACCATGTGATTTCACTTATATGTGAAATCTAAAGAACGAATGAATAAGAAAAGAGAAACAGACTCATAGAGAACTAGTAGTTGCCAGAGGAGAGGCAGGTAAAGGAGATAGGTGAAATAGGTGAAGGAGGCTTAAGAGGTACAAATTTCCAGTTATAAATAGTCATGGGGCACCTGGGCAGCTCAGTCAATTAAGCATCTGACCCTTGGTTTCAGCTCAGGTCATGACCTCGGGGTCGTGGGATCGAGCCCTACGACAGCCTCTGTGCTCAAGATTCTCCCTCCCTCTCCCTCCCCCTTACCCTCCCCCTCTGCCTCTCTCCCCTGCATGTGCAGGCATTCTCTCGCAAATAAATAAATCTTAAAAAATAAATTAAAAAAATAAGTAAGTCATGGGGATGAAAAGCACAGCATAGGGAATACAGTCAATAATACTGTAATAAGTCTATATGGTGACACATGGTAACTACACTTCTTGTGGTGAGCATCTCATAATGTATATAATTGTTGAATCACTATGTTGTACACCTGTAACTATTATATGTCAACTATACCTCAATTAAAAATAAAAATACTTGGGGCACCTGGGTGGCTCAGTCATTAAGCATCTGCCTTCGGCTCAGGTCATGATCCCAGGATGCTGGGATCGAGCCCCACATGGGGCTCCCTGCTCAGCGGGAAGCCTGCCTCTCCCTCTCCCACTCCCTCTGCTTGTGTTCCTGCTCTCACTATCTCTCTCTCTCTGTCAAATAAATAAATAAAATACTTTTTAAATAAATAAATAAAAATACTCAAAAAACTTTAGCTGTAATGACAGAAAAGGAACAAATATGTAAATATTGCTTGCCTCACAATTACTGAATAGTACTTTTATGTTGAGTAACACTTACTACAAATAAACAAAAACCTGTATTAGGATGGTGAGATTTATAGGTGACTGTTGTAGATCAGATTATTGTTACCAATTTTCTACTCCCTCCCTATTATAGAATTGTACAATTAGGCCCCTTATTATGTGATTTTGTAATACCTCTCTCTAGAGTAAGTGGAGCAAAGTATTTCCCTACCCAAATAATTCAGGGCTTAGCCATGTAATTTGCTTTGGTCAATGGAATACTAATAAACAAAACTTGGGCAAAAACTTTAAATGTCTTGAGTTATTTGGCTTGGTCTCTTGAGCTTCTGCCATCTATCATAAGAAGATGTTGGCTCAGGAAGCCAAGAGACCCAAAATGCAACTCATGACAAAGACCTGAATCCAATCCAC
The DNA here is from genome assembly GCF_011800145.1 of Mirounga leonina. Taxonomy (NCBI): domain Eukaryota; kingdom Metazoa; phylum Chordata; class Mammalia; order Carnivora; family Phocidae; genus Mirounga; species Mirounga leonina. The sequence continues at coordinate 52,135,710 of NW_023270389.1, forward strand.
AGAAGGAAGTAGAGTCTCCCTCACAGACCCACAGAACCATGAGTTAAAAACCTAAATGTTTGTTGTTGTAAGCCATCAAACATTTTGGCATTGTTATATAGCATTACCACAGCAATGGCTGACTAATTCAGTGACTTATTTTATTATTTTTAAATGTCTTCAGCAGAGGCATCTGGCTGGCTTAGGCAGAAGAGCATAGGATTCAGTCTTGGGGTTGTGAGTTCAAGCCCCATGCTGGGTGTAGAGATTACTTAAAAATAAATAAACTTTAAATGTCTTCAGTATTATTATGCTATCTTTGTATTAAATAAAAATCAGAAATAGCTAACACTGCAACTAACAAATCTCTCTCAAGGAGATATTGATATGGTTCTTCAACTATTACCTAAAAAATCCAGTGATTTCTATAATTTTTGTATTCCACTGAATTAAAATGTACTTCAATAGGCTAACCTTCTAATACTAATATTCAATTCTAGATATACTCAATTTATAAAACTTTGACCCATGCATTATATTGTAGTTTAGAAAACCCTACTCAGCAATATCTCCTAGGCAATAATATAAATGAAAAATATTTTGGAAAATATTCTCAAATTTTTTAATCAAGATTGACTTTAACTCTAGATTTTCTCTTGGTTTTTCTGCCATAATTACTTATGCAATCTATTCAATAGTAAGTTTGACAAAATTATATACATTATATTATAGTCACTTACTACCTGGAAAACTAAGGTCTGACAGCTATATAATTCAGAGTTCCATAAACTTGGCTTAAGACTAATAATCAGCTTTGTGCACAGCAGGTACAGGCATATGGTCAAGGGGGAAAAAAATATCTATCACATGACAGAAGAGACCTTCACTAAAGTATCCACTTCATAGTTATAGCTCCCCTTGGTATAATAAAACCAAACTTTGTGATCTAACACTTGGCATGTTGTATGATGCTGCATAAAGCACACACCACATTTCTTTCTGGCCAATGTGTCCATGAGAATGGTGCCTCAGTTCTATGAACACATGGGTTTATCTGAAAAATAAGGGACTGGACTAGTTGATCTCCAAGGTCTCTAAGCTCTAAAGCTTCTACATTATCATTTATCTTCAAAGCTATGGCACAGAAATTAAAACAATTTCTCTAACAAGTTACAGAGCCAGAAAAAGAATCTAGAAATCCTCAGTTGAGAAATCGATTTACTAGCATATTACCCTTCCAAGGACTGGTAATTATTACACTATTACAAACATTTTGATTCCAATCAATTGTTTCTTCTGTGCTCACAACACACTCTAGGAAAGTATAGCACAATACAACACCAAACAGAATTAAGAGGGCAAAATAGTGAATTCATGTTTACTGTGTATCTCCACATAATTGGCACTTAGTTGACAGAGAAAATGGTAATTACCAATTTGCTGGGTCTAGCATAGAGAGACTCAAGGTAGCATCCAAAACTTCATAAACTTGGCAACCAGACATGGTTCCTAAGAAGACTAAGAGATTTCACAATTACCTTCTTCAACTATTTGACCTGCACAAGATCAGCAGTGAGGGGCACCTCAGTCATTGCACCAACACAACTAAAGAAAAGAAGTTAAATGATTTTTTTAAATTGTTTTTCTTTTCCTATTAAGCCTACAGGCAAAGATCTGACTTCTGTCTTTGAAGCACAGAGCCCTCTGTGTTTAGTATAACACTTAATGTTTGTGAGATATGCCTGACTTAACACTTTTTAACCCATCAGAAGAAATTTAAATACATAAAACCCAAAAGCTTCTTGGCATATAGTGTACATGTTTGTATGTGTTATGCATTTATCTCTGCCTCGTTCTACAGAATTAATGAGCCACATAAAAGAATTAGAGTTCTTGAAAATCCCTCAAATTAACTAGGTTTCAAGAAAAGGCATTTTTGGGGCGCCTGGGTGGCTCAGTTGGTTAAGCGACTGCCTTCGGCTCAGGTCATGATCCTGGAGTCCCAGGATCGAGTCCCGCATCGGGCTCCCTGCTCGGCAGGGAGCCTGCTTCTCCCTCTGACCCTCCCCCCTCTCATGTGTTCTCTCATTCTCTCTCTCTCAAATAAATAAAATCTTTAAAAAAAAAAAGAAAAGAAAAGGCATTTTTCCTTGATTTGGTAGAATTTTTTTAAATTTGAGAGAGAATGAGTGAGCGCACACACATAAAACCAGGGGAGGGGCAGAGAGAAAGGGACAAGCAGACTCCCTGCTGAGGGTAGCCCTGTGGAGGGGGACTCAAGCCCAGGACCCTGAAATTATGAACTGAGCCAAAGTCAGACACTTAACTGACTGAGCCACCCAGGTGCCCCTGGATTTGGTAGAATTTATAACAAAGAAGAGATACTATACTTCAGACTACTCTCTAATCTTTGGAGTAAAATGATTCAGCAGGATGCTTATGAGGAAAGTTAAGCAATATGAAAAAAAGTTTTGAAATCCTAAAAACAGGACTTCCAAACTATGTTACACAAATTAAAAACAAACACAAAGGCATAGAGTAACCTAAAGATATTTTTAGAAAATATTATGACATACCTAAAATTTCATAAGTAGTTTCTATGAAATTATATGTTGTGTGTCTACAAAAGCAAAGGGAATGAGGAGGGTCTTGCTAAGTTGAAACTATAAACTATAAACTGAGTCACTGTTCATTGGGAAAATAATTCAAAGTAAAAACTGTTCTAGTACTAGATTTTTCTACTTTACTCTCACAAGGCAACAAAACCCAAAGGTACTTTATATAATTAGAAGAACAAACTATTCAATGACCCCATAACCATTTCTACTGAATATCCCACTTACTAAAGGATGTTTTTAAATGCCTTCTGATGTTTTAAATAGAAAAAGTGTGATAAAATACAAGCCATCAGAAATCCAATATTTGAGAGTTTCTCGTGTTGCTGAATTTGCATGTTGATGTCCATCTTGGTATTTGTCACGCCTTTGAATCCTGGGTGTAAGCCATAATAGACTTGCTGCATACTGAGGGCAGAGATAGGAATATTAGAGCCCCATGCTCTAATACTACTCATACAGAATCCAGTTAATTTTTTAACAAGCATTCACTGTTGTTGCTGATGTTGAACACTTATTATTTGACAAGCATAGTTATAGTCTTCTCCAACTGGATGTCTAAGAGACATTTCAAACTCAACATATTCAAAAATCATACTTCCAACCTTTCCCCTACCAACCTACCACTTACTCCACACTATCTTCCCGCAGGTTTTCTCATCTGACGACAACTCAATCCTTCTAACTCTGGCCAACTATATCAGTCACGTTACTCCTCTTGTTCTCTTATTCTCCTTCCTCAAACTAACAAACTCTCTCCACTCTCTCACCTTACATCCACACTGTCAGGAAATTACTTTGGCTCTACCTTCAAATTGCATCCAGAAATCATCCATTTCTCACCACCTCCATTGCCACTACCAAGTCCCAATCCCATCATCATCCCTTACCTAGATTATTCTAAAGGTATCTGAAACTACTCTCTGCTTCTTTACTTGCTCCTCTTCGGTCCATTTTCAAAAGCAGCCAGAATGATCCTTTTAATTTAGTTCTTGCCAGTCCTCTGATCAAAACTCTCCAAGGGCTCCATCGTACTCATAATAAAAGCCAAGTGACCTTCAAAGCCATTATACACCTGTACTACAAACGCCCCTCCTCACTACTTCCCCCACCCCATCTTACCTTACCTTTGTGACTTATCTCCTACATTTCTCCCCCTTGTAGACTCAATTCCATCTAAAACAATCTCCTTGCTACCTGCTTTGTCTCAAAAAACCCTGGCACACTTGCTCTGGCTATTGCAAAACAGAACACTCTTCTCCCAGATGTCTACTAACATGTTTACTTCCCTGTTCATATCTTTGTTCAAATCTCATCCTCCTCAGAAGAGCTACGCTGATTGCCTTATCTAATACTACTTTCCCCACCACCAACTTCCAATCCCCATTTATCCTGATCTACTTACTTTCTTTCCCGGAACACTTATCTTCTAACATACAATCTAATTTACTTTTGTGTCATATTTACTGTTTATTGTCTGCTTCTCCCAGTAGAATGTAGCTTCTTCAAAAGTAAGGATAATTGTTTTATTCACTGATATAACCCAAACACTTAGAAGAATGCCTGGCATATAGCAGACAGATAAATATTTGCTGAATAAATGAATGAATGACTATCCAACACTGAGTAAATGCAAAGTTCCTAAAACTCAAGGAGCCATCTAGTACCCCACAGCCTGATCAGAACTTTGACTCTAAAGGATGATAATAGCAGTGACGGTTTCTTTCCCTGGGTAAATAACCAGCATACACTTGACATTACATAGAACTTCCACAGGTTTATGATATAATGAGGCAACTTTTAAAAGAAGATACTAAACCAAGATGTTAAGACCTCCTCACCAAATTTCCCATTCATGCAAGGAAAACAAGAACAATGACAAGTCAACTATATTAAGAAATTATTGTTGATATTTTTGAGAGCATGAAAATGTTGGTATTGTTATGAGAGAGTCCTTGTCTTTTGGCAGTATATAGTGAAATATTTACAAATTAAATAATATGATGGCACAAAGGAAACTAGACTGGTCATCATTTGATAACTGCTAAAATTGGTAAAAGGCCATAGGAATATTTATTTATTTTTTAAGATTTTTATTTATTTGACAGAGAGAGAGAGCGAGCACAAGTAGGCAGAGAGGCAGGCAGAGGGAGAGGGAGAAGCAGGCTCCCCGCTGAGCAGGGAGGCTGATGCGGGACTCGATCCCGGGACTCCGGGATCATGACCCGAGCTGAAGGCAGCCGCTTAACCAACTGAGCCACCCAGGCGCCCCCCATAGGAATATTTATATCATTCACTTTGATTTTATATGCTTGAAATTTGTATTTTATATGCTCAATATTTGACAAAATAGAAGAAAAAAAATAAATAGTACAGAAAGTTTAAAAAAAAACATAAAAACAAAGCCTATATTTTCTTTAGCATCTAGCACATTATATAGCACCCAAATATATGATGGAAAAATAAAGTACATGCCACAACCTAAGACAGTTCTTATAAACTTCCACAATGACAAGAGCAGATTAAAACAAAATGAATGGCCAAAGTGAGGCTGTCCTTCAGAGTAAAGGAAAAATGGCATGCAAAGTGATGGCCACATTGACCTCAGATTTGGATGACTGGAACAGAATGGGGACAACCTGAAAAAAACTTTGCATCTTTTTACAAGATAAAAGGTACTGTACTTTATTCTATAAAGGTCATTCATATAAATGCAAAATATGATCAACAGGGACAAGAAAATGTGGCTGAAATTTTATGTACCAAATAATACTGCAGCGTAATTAGAAGGACTACTAATAGAAGTGTTAAGGATCAATTTGACCAGAAAACAAATACAGCAGGAAACAAACACTATCCCAATCTCAGAAAGGTCAAATAAACAAAAAAAATTTTAAGGGCATAGAACATTTAAATCTTTTAAGTGCTAAGGTAGTTATAAGCTAGGTATACAGGGGCACCTGGGTGGCTCAGTCAGTTAAGCATCTGCCTTCAGCTCAGGTCATGATCCCAGGGTCCTGGGATCGAGCCCCACGTGGGGCTCCCTGCTCAGCACGGAGTCTGCTTCTCCCTCTCCCTCTGTTCCTCCCCCCTGCTAATGTGCACGCATGCTCTCTGTCACTCTCAAATTAAAAAAAAAAAAATAGACATACAAAATTTGAATCCTTCAAAACATAATTTCTATAACCTCTGGAAGCAGTTTCAACAATTTCCCCAGCTGATTAAATCTGCTCTAGTAAAATGATATTAGCCGACAGGGCTTATGGTCAAAAACAATTTTTTGAGAGCCACCCATCGAGCTCATGTACAGATAAATGTTTGGGGTTTTTTTTAATTCACATTCAAATAACTAAAAATAAAAATCTAATGGACTAAGTGCAAAAAGGTATAAATTTTTCCCATCAGGAAAAAAAACCTGTTATTTATGCCAGCTTATTCTACTAATGTGCCAAAGAGTAAGATGTGATATATGTGTTTCACATTCTAGGAATACCAGATTTTTAGCTACCACCTACATAAGAGCTTACATAAAAACATCTCAAGTACCTATTTTAGTTTGATTTTCTCTTGCTTCTTACTCTTACTTGCCACAAAATCTCAAATTCTTAATAAAAACAAAATAGATACATGTTTTTATGCCATTAATTTCCAGTACAGTACAATGTACCCTGTTGCTGATCAAAAAGGAAATATTTCTTTCTGATTACTACACAAATTTTTATTTTGTAAAAATTTATTTTCATGTAACCTAAACCAATCATCTTAATAAATCAAAATACTATACCAGATTTCAAAGAAGTGAAAATTCACCTATTTTAAATTTGCTCTCATTAAGTCAAGTCCTTGAATCTAGGGATTATTTATTTTATGTCTCTCCCACTCTAAAAGACAAAAGTAATATCACAATCTGCAAAAAGTCATTGCAGGACTGGCTTAGTACAGTAAATAGCTCCATAATGAACTAGACAATAATGTGTTTATTACTTCATGAAACTCTTAAAAGGTCTTATAAACAAAGGCATTATAAACAAGATCTAAACCATATATACTATGAATTTAGACATTTCAATCATTACAGCACAAACACCTAAATATCAAAGAAAAGTAGCATTTATTTATCAAGAACTATTCAATCATTTTATAGTCTCCAACTATACTCAACACCTTACAACAGTGGTTCTGAAGGACAGGCAAAGAAATCCCAAATATCATGGATAGAAAAGGGAAAAAGGACTAGTCATAATAAGAATCTGTGTTGTCAAAAAAGTTCCTGGGGCACCTGGGTGGCTCAGTCGTTAAGCGTCTGCCTTCAGCTCAGGTCATGGTCTCAGGGTCCTGGGATCAAGCCCCGCATCGGGCTCCCCGCTCCGCGGGAAGCCTGCTTCTCCCTCTCCCACTCCCGCTGCTTGTGTTCCCTCTCTCGCTGTCAAATAAATAAAATCTTTAAAAAAAAAAAAAAAGTTCCTAGCTGATTGTGATATGTATATTCAACCATTTTAAATATGCCCATCCTGAAGGACTTACACTATAGAATCTCCTTAACTAATTTAATTTACACATACAACTAATAATTATTAAGTGACAGGGATTATGGCAAACAATGAAAATACATTCATATAAAATGGAATTTTCTGCTCTCCAGAAAAGATGCCAACCACATGCCCAGAACTCCAAGAGTATCTATATAGACCACAAAAGATTTGTTTAAAAGTACAACAACATCAGCAATACTGTGTTATGCTTAAGAAACAGGTAATAAAGCAGTATGGCAATGAGAAGGGTTATCTATGTGCATCAGAGGGGTTATTTATGAATAACCGAAATTAAGAAGTGAACAAATTCTGTAGTTGTTTTTTTTTTAAGACTTTATTTATTTATTTGACAGAGAGAGACACCACATGAGAGGGAACACAAGCAGGGGGAGTGGGTGAGGGAGAAGCGGGCTTCCCACCAAGCAGGGAGCCCGATGTGGGGCTTGATCCCAGGACCCTGGGATCATGACCTGAGCCGAAGGCAGATGCTTAACGACTGAGCCACCCAGGCGCCCCAACAAATTCTGTAGTTTTTCAAAGTACATTAAGTGGAGGGACACCTGGATGGTTCAGGTAGTCAAGCATCCAACTCTTGATTTTGGCTCAGGTCATGATCTCAGTGTTGTGAGATGGAGCCCTGCATCAGGGCACCACGCTGGGCATGGAGCCTGCTTAGGATTCTCTCTCTCCCTCTCCCTCTGCCCCTCCCCCTTCTCTAAAAAAAAAGAAAAAAAAGTACATTAAGTGGAGCACTGAAGGATTCTTTCATGAAGAGGAATCTAAACATACTTCCCACTATCCACCATGGGTGAGATGGGGTAGTGTCTGAGTTTGGGACTAAACCTACTTACAAGAGCTCAAGCTCTAATAAATATTGACAATATGGGTCATTAAAGCCTGACTGTAAACTCTCAACCACTAGAATCAGGCACACACACAACTGGGTTTAATCCTGCCTCCACCATTTACAAACTTTATGACCTTAGGCAAATAAATCTCTCTGAACTTCATTGAGTTTAAAACAGGAGAAATAATAATCTACCTAAGAGTTGTTGGGAAAAATTAAATGATGTTATATATGTAAAAGCACTGAGCATACTGTCTGGCACTTAAAAAAAAAAAGCTGAATACATATTAGTGAATATCATTTATTGTTCTTTTCTGTGATACTACGAACCCTGGCTCAGTTATTACAGGGGCATTAGCAGTACCATCTACCTTCAACTTATTTGAAGATTTAGTTTGATCCACAGCCATTTCTTATAATACATCTCAAATTCAGGGCACCTGGGAGGCTCAGTTGGTTAAGCACCCAACTCTTGATTTCAGCTCAGGTCATGATCTCTGGGTCGTGGGACTGAGCCCTACATCAGGCTCCATGCTCAGTGTGGAGTCTGTCCCTCTCCCTCTGCTCCTTCTCCACTAATTTGTTTTCTCTCTCTCCCTCTCTCTAATAAATGAACAAATAAGATCTTTATTTTTTTTATTATGTTATGTTAGTCACCATACAGTACATCATTAGTTTTTGATGTAGTTCCATGATTCATTGTTTGTGTATAACCCCCAGTGCTCCATGCAGTACGTGCCCTCCTTAATACCCATCACCGGGCTAACCAGTCCCCCCACACACCTCCCCTCTAAAACTCTGTTTGTTTCTCGGAGTCCATAGTCTTTCATGGTTCGTCTCCCCTTCCAATGTCCCCCCCCCCTTCATTTTTCCCTTCCTTCTCCTAATGTCCTCCATGCTATTCCTTATGTTTCACAAATAAGTGAAACCATATGATAATTGACTTTCTCTGCTTGACTTATTTCACTTAGCATAATCTCCTCCAGTCCCATCCATGTTGATGTAAACGTTGGGTATTCATCCTTTCTGATGGCTGAGTAATATTCCATTGTATTATATGGACCACATCTTCTTTATCCATTCATCTGTTGAAGGGCGTCTCGGCTGCTTCCACAGTTTGACTATTGCGGACATTGCTGCTATGAACATTGGGGTGCGTATGGCCCTTCTTTTCACTACATCTGTGTCTTTGAGATAAATACCCAGTAGTGCAATTGCTGGGTCACAGGCTCGCTCTATTTTTAATTTTTTGAGGAACCTCCACACCGTTTTCCAAAGTGGCTGTACCAACTTGCATTCCCACCAACAGTGTAAGAGGGGTCCCCTTTCTCCACAACCTCTCCAACATTTGTTGTTTCTTGTCTTGTCAATGTTTGCCATTCTAACTGGTATAAGGTGGTATCTCAATGTGGTTTTGATTTGAATTTCCCTGATGGCTAACGATGATGAACATTTTTTCAAGTGTCTGTTAGCCATTTGTATGTTTTCTTTGGAGAAGTGTCTGTTCATGTCTTCTGCCCATTTTTTGACTTGATTATTTGTTTTTTGGGTGTTGGGTTTCATAAGTTCTTTATAGATCTTGGATATCAGCCCTTTGTCTGTAGTGTCATATGCAAATATCTTCTCCCATTCTGTGGGTTGCCTCTTTGTTTTGTTGACTATTTCCTTTGCTGTGCAGAAGCTTTTTATCTTGATGAAGTCCCAAAAGTTCGTTTTCCCTTTTGTTTCACTTGCTTAATAAGATCTTTAAATAACAATTATACATCTCAAATTCTATCTTACACTACAACCAATTCTGGGGTGGAAGGAAGAGACCTTCCATTATAAAAATGAACAAGAAAAAAACTTCACATCCAAAAAGATTTAATTCAAATTATGGATACTTGACCAAGCAAAAAAAGCAAATTTCTTCTGAAATAGATTTACTATAAGATACAGGAAAATGTGTTTATAAAATTTCTAGTTGATGTTCCCAGGACAATTGAAGAGAGAATTATATACATGAAACTAGAGCACGAAGTTACAAAGAAGGAAGATTAGGAAAAATTGCAGAGACAAAATAACATGTTTTCCAAAGGCAAAACTGAAGCAGATCTGGATTAGATACTTCAGCAGAACAAATTAATAAAGAAATAAGATAAAAACTTAAAAACGTATCCCAGAATGGATAAAAGAATTAAATATAAGTGCTGAGTAAGAGAAATATGAAGATCAGATCCAAAAGAGACAATCTAAATTTTAAAAAAATAACAATTCCAAAGGGGAGGGAAAAAAAAAAAACTGAAGTGAGGGCTGTAATATTGAAGCCTATAATAAAAATAATAATAATTCTTAAACTATACCAGGTACAATTCTTTACATAAACTTTACATAAGCTCTTTTAATTCTACTTTCAAGTAAGTCTATTATTATCTCCATTTTACAGATGAGTAAACTAAGAACCTTACCCAAAGTCGCTAGTATCATGGCACAAATTAGAAACCAAGCAATCTGGCTCCTCAGTTTGTAGTCTCAATCACTATACAACGTCCCTCAAAGAAATATTAGAAGGAGACACTTGGTGGCTCCTACGAATCCCTGTGGGCTCCTTCGTAGCTCCTCTCAACCTCAACTTTGCCATGGCTTCCACTGGTCTACAAATCCTGGGGATCATCCTAACACTGCTTGGCTAGGTGAATGCTCTGCTGTCCTGTGCCCTGACCCTGTGAAAGGTGATTGCCTTCATCAGTAACATCACTGTGGCAGCCCAGGTGGTGTGGGAGGAGCTGCAGATGTCCTGCATGGTGCAGAGCACAGGTGAGATGCAGTGCATGGTATACAACCCACAGCTGGTGCTGCCCCAGGACCTGCAGACTGCTCACAATCATCCTCCTGTTGGCTCTGCTTGGTCTGCTGGTCTACCTCACTAGAGCTAACTGTACTACCTACATGGAGGACAAGGACTCCAAGGCCCATTGGGTGCTTTTCTCTGAGATTATCATTGTCATCTCAGGGATCTTGCCCCTGATCTCCACAACTGCTGCCAGCCCACACAACCATCCAGGACTTCTACAACCCCCAGGTGGCCAAGGCCCAAAAGTGGGACATGGGGCCTTCCTCTACCTGGGCTGGGCAGCCTCTGGCCTTGTGTTGCTGATTGGAAGGGGAGCTGCTGTGCTGCACCTGCCCTTTGTGGGGGGGGGGGGGCTCCCAGGACTCAAACCATGATATGGCCTGACACTTGGAATCCGTTGCACATGTCACCTCTCAGAGTCCCTCTGAGTACCCCACTAAGAATTTTAATTTTTTTTTTAAGATTTTATTTATTTATTTGAGAGAGAATGAGAGACAGAGAGCATGAGAGGGAGGAGGGTCAGAGGGAGAAGCAGACTCCCCACTGAGCAGGGAGCCCAATGCGGGACTTGATCCCGGGACTCCAGGATCATGACCTGAGCCGAAGGCAGTTGCTTAACCAACTGAGCCACCCAGGCGCCCCCCACTAAGAATTTTATCTAATTCTGTGTGTTTGTGTCCTTACACCTGAAGTGAGTCTTTTGTAGGTAGCATATAAATGAGTCTTTTTTTAATCCATTCAGCCACTCTATGCTTTTTTATTGAAAATTTAGTCCATTTATATTTAAAGTAATTATTGATAGGTATGTACTTACTGCCATTTTATTGTTTTCTGGCTGCTTTGTAGGTCCTCTCTGTTCCTTTCTTCTCGTGCTCTCTTCCCTTGTGGTTTGATGAGGGGTTTTTTAGTGGTACACTTAGACTCCTTTCTCATTATCTTTTGTGTATCCACCATACATTTTTGCTTTGTGGTTACCATGAGGCTTATATATAACAATCCATAACAGCCTATTTTAAGTTGATAACAACTTAAGTTTGAAAGCATTCTAAAGCTCTATATTTTACTCTCCCCTACTCTTTTATGTTTTTGGTGTCACCTTTTACATCTTACCTTGTATATCTCAACTAAAACTGTAGTTATAGTTATTTTTACTATTTTTGTCCTTTAACTTTCATACTAGCTTTTTAAGTGATTAATCTATCACCTTTATTATATATTTACATTTACCAGTGAGATTTATATTTTCATATGCTTTCTTGTTACAACCTAGGGTCCTTCTTCTTCAGCTTAAAGAAGTTTCTAAATAAAGCTTCTTATAAAGCTGGTTTAGTATGATGAACTCCTTTGCTTTTGCTTGTCTGGAAAACTCTTGATCTCTCCTTCAATTCTGAATAACTTTGCAGGGTGAAGTTGCTTTCTTTCAGCACTTTGAATATATCACACCACTCTCTTCTAGCCTGCAAAATTTCTGCTAAAAAAATCTGATAATCTTATGGGGGTTCCATTGTATGTAACACATTGTTTTCCTCTTGCTGCTTTTAAGAGTCTCTCTGTATTTAACTTTTGACATTTTAAATTATAATGTGTCTTGGTGTGGGTCTCTTTGGGTTCATCTTTTCTGGAACTCTCTGGGCTTCCTGGATCTAAATGTCCATTTCCTTCTCCAGGTTAGGAAAGTTTTCAGCCACCGTTTCTTCAAATAAGTTTTCTGCCCCTTTCTCTCTCTCCCTCTTTTCCTTCTGGGACCCCTAAAATATGACTGTTAGTCCACTTGATGTTGCCTCATTCTTCCCTTAAAGCTAGATTCACTTTTTCATTCTTTTTTCATTTTGCTGGTCTGATTAAATGAGTTCCACGGCCCTAAATTTGAGTTCACTGATCCTTTCTCCTGCTTCATCTAGTCTGCTGTTGAACCCCTCTATTATATTTTTCAGAGCCATTACTGTGTTCTTCATCTCTGTGGCTTCTATTTGGTACTTCTTTATACTGTCTCTTTGTTGAAGTTCTTACTGTTTTCATACACTTCTCCCAAGTTCAGTGAGCATCTTTACAACCACTACTTTAAACACTTTATCATGTAAATTACTTATCTCCATTTCATTATCATTTTTTGAGGTTTTATCTTGTTCTTTCATTTGGAACATATTCCTCTTTTTCCTCATTTTGTTTGACTGTGTTTGTTCCTATGAGATAAAAATGCCTCTTCCATTCTTGAAGGAATGGTCTCATGTAGGAAATGAACCTTACCATTCAACCATACTGTAGTTCTTAGTTGTCTCTTGAACCTTTGTGATTGTCCAAGCAGCCTATTTTATTTTTAATAGGTCCCAATTGTTGAGGATATGCCAAGACCTGTGTCTAAAACGGGGGGGGGGGGGGGGAGAAGGGGGGGCGTCTTAGCACCGAGAATCAGGATGATTGGAAGCCAGACCCTCAGGCAGCAGCTTTTCAAGTATACAAATATATACAGTCTTGTGAAACTACAAGCATAAACCCTGCCAGCCACCAGACCAGGTAGTCTGGAGGTGTCCTCTGGGCAACAGTTGCAAAACTGGTTCAACATTCAAAAATCAATTAATGGAATCCATCACATCAACAAGCTACAAAAGAAAAATCACATGATTATATCAATAGATGGAGAAAAGCATTTCACAAAATCTAACACCAATTCATGATAAAAACTCTCAGTACACTGGAATGAAGGAAATATCTTCAACCTTGATAAAAAATATGTTCACAGATGACATGATTGTCTATGTAGAAAATCTGAAAGAAATGACCAAAAAAACTACTAGAATAAGCAATTACAGCAAAGTGGCATGCTACAGGGTTAACATACAAAAATCACTTGCTTTCCTATATACCAGCAATGAACAAGTAAAATTTGAAATTAAAAACACAATACCACTTACAGTAACATCCAAAAATTATATACTTAGGTATAAATCTAAAAAATTATGTACAAGATGTGTATGAGGAAAAACTAGGAAACTCTGATGAAGGATATCAAAGAAGAACTAAAGAAATGGAGAGATATTCCATGTTCACGTATAGGAAGACTCAATATTGCTAAGATGCCAGTTCTTCCCAACTTGATCAATGCAATCCCAATTCAAATCCCAGATAATTGCTCTGTGGATATCAACAAACTAATTCTAAAGTTTATAGAAAGGAGCGCCTGGGTGGCTCAGTCATTAAGCGTCTGCCTTCAGCTCAGGTCATGATCCCAGGGTCCCGGGATCGAGCCCCGCATCGGGCTCCCTGCTCGGTGGGAACCCTGCTTCTCCCTCTCCCTCATCCCCCCTGCTTGAGTTCCCTCTCTCGCTGTGTCTCTGTCAAAAATAAAATCTTTTTTAAAAAATAAAGTTTATACAGAGAAGCAACAGACCCAGAATAACCAATACAAAACTGAAGAACAAAATTTGAGGCCTGACACTACCTGACTTACCGTAAAGATACAGTATTCAAATAGTATGTTATTGGCAAAAGAACTGATAAACAGATCAGTGAAACAAAATAGAACCCAGAAATAGACTCACATATATACAGTCAAGCAATCTTTGACAAAGGAGCAAAAGCAATACAATAGAGAAAAGACAGCCTTTTTAACAAATGATACAGAAACACTGGACATCCATGTCCAAATAAAATGAATCTAGACATAGACCCCCCTTCACAAAAACTAACTCAAAATGGATCACAGACCTAAATGTAAAATCAAAACTATAAAACTCAGAGAAGATAACATAGGAGGAAATCTAGATAACCTTGGCGATGACTTTTTAGATACAACACCAAAGGCATGATCCATAAAAGAAACTGATAAGCTTGACCTCATTAAAATTAAAATTTTCCTTTCTGCAAAAGATACTGCTAAGAGAATGAAAAGACAAGTCACAGACTGGGAGAAAATATTTGAAAAAGCCATATCTGACAACAGACAGTTATCCAAAATATACAAACAATTCTCAAAACTCAACAATAAGAAAATAACCTGATTTTTAAAATGGACAAAGACCTTAACAGACACCTTATCAAAGAAGATTGTCATCAGGGAAATGCAAATTAAAACAATGAAATACCACTAAACACCTATCAGAGGGGCTAAAATCCAGAACACTGACAAGACCAGATGCTGGCAAGAATATAGAGCAATAGGAATTCTCATTCATTACTGGGGGGAATAAAAAATGGGACAGTCACTATGGAAAACATTTTGGAGGTGTCTAACAAAATGAAACATACTCTCACCATATAATACAACAATTGGGCTCCTTGGTATTTACCAAAAGGAGCCAAAAACTAATGTCCACACAAAAACCTGCATATGGATGTTTAGAGAAGCTTTACTGGTAATTACCAAACCTTGGAAGCAACAAAGATGTCCTCCAGTAGGTGAATAGATAAACTGTAGTACATCCAGACAATGGAATACTATTAAGAGCTAAAAAGAAATAAGCTATCATGTCATGAAAAGACATGAAGGACACTTAAATGCATATTTCTAAAAGAAAAAAGCCAGTCTAAAAAAGCTACACAATGTATGATTCTAACAATATAACATTCTAGAAAAGAAAAAAATATGTAGACAGTAAAAAGATCAGTGGTTGCCAAGGGCTGCAGAGGTAATGAAAAAAGCAGACCACTGAGGATTTTTAGGACAAACTACTCTTTGATACTAAAATGGCTGATACATGTCATTATATATTTGTCCAAACTCAAATAATACATAACACCAGAGTGAACCCTAATATAAACTATGGGCTTTCAATGGTAATCATGTGGCAATACAGATTCATCAATTTTAACAAATGTACAACCCTTTGAAGAATGTTGATAAGAGGGAGGCTGTGCAAGTGTGGGGGCAGAGGGTATACGCAAAAGTCTGTGCCTTCTGCTCAATTTTGCTGTGAACCTAAAAATGCTCTAAAATATAAAGCCTATTTTAAAAAATAAAATAAAGTTGTAAGTCAGATACATCCTCCTCATAAGAGGGGCAAACTCCCCTGCTTCAATCCCCACCGAAGTATTGCAGCAATTGCCAGAAAGCTCAAATTGCTTTTTTCTTCTTTTTTATTTTATTTTTTTTATTATTATGTTATGTTAATCACCATACATTACATCATTAGTTTTCTTTTTTAAAACAATTCAGTGGGTTTTACTATATTCACAAGGTTGTACAGCCATCACCACAGTCTAAATTTAAAACATTTTTATCACCCCAAAAAGAAACTCTGTACTCACTTGCAGTCACTCCCCCAATCCTCTTTCCCTCCTACCCCCCCATCCCCCCCACCCCCAGCAAACTCTAATCTGTTATCTGTTACAACTTCTCAGCCATTCCTGACTATTGAAGAAACTGTGTCTAGCGGTGCCTGGGTGGCTCAGTCAGTTAAGGGTTTGACTCTTGATCTTGGCTCAGGTCTTTATCTCACAGTTTTGAGTTTGAGCCCCTCACTGGCCTCCACAATGGGCATGGAGCCTACTTAAAAAAAAAAAAAAGACTGTCTAGTGCATGCCTGCCTTCCAGGTGCCAGGTAAGTGATGATAATTTCAGCACTTTCTCTGGGGAGCAGTACAGAACCAACAGGTCAATTTCCTAGAATCAGTCCCTGAGATATAATCCTACTGAAAGGCTCAGGCTTTAGAATTAACTGAAGCCTATTCCTGCATATTTATTCACCACCATCACCATTACTACTGGGGAGAGCAGAACAGTTAATACCAACTGAATCCTCATTCAGATCAGAGTTCAATTTAATAGATGCCAAAGCCAAGCTGGTCAGTGTTGATCCCAAGCCAGACACTGAGAATGACTGGTTTTGAATCGTAACTTCTAGCCCAACCAGTTTTATGACCTTGGGCAAATAACTTAATCTCCCTAAGTTTTAATTTTTTTTCAGATATAAAATAGGGAGGATAACTGTACCCATCTCACAGAACTAAAATGAGTTATCATAAGTAATGTGCTTAGAACCACACACAAGTACTTAATGAATGCTATTTGTTATTGGTATCTATATCATCTACCTATTAAAAGATTCTTATATGGGGTCCAAATATGACTATCAAAAAAAAAAAAAAAGGACTAACCATGGTTGGACCACATGAAATTGCCAATACATGACATTTTTTGACCTATAAAAATGATAATTTCATGTGGTTCAATCTAATATATACTTCTAAAAGACAAACCTAAAACAAAAGTACACAGAAAGTTCAAAAAAAAAAAAAGTATAAGTCATATCAGCAAATCAAAACAAAAAGGATACTGAGACTGGTAGATTCAAAATCAGAGTGTAATTGAGGCCAAATGCATTAAATAGGACAAATAAGGTCTTTTATAGTGATAAATAGTACAAACCACACTGAAAATCTCTTAATCGAAAGCCTTTCTATACCAAATAGTATAATATCAAATAATAAAGCAAAAACTGTTCAAAATACAATGAAAGATTGATAGATACACAATTCAAGCAGAAGATAACTTAGCTGTGAACAAATCAAATGCCTAAGAAATGAAGATACAGATGTGAAGTTTAACTGGTATGGTTAATTAACAGATATGTAAAGAAATACTAAACTATCATTCTGGCCAAACATAAAGGTTCATTTTCAAAACAGAATATATCCTAGACCCCACCAAAAAAAAAAGACAATTTTCAGAGTACAGATTGCTTAGGATATTTCTCTGACTACAATACAACTAAACATCAATTAGAGTTTATATCAAGTAGAGGGGATCTTATTTGCTCATTTATTGACAAACATTCCTCAATCTTGACTAGAACATACGATCTGTCTGGGGCACTGCAGCTTCCCCAGCACCTAAAAGAATGTCTGACACACGGTAAACACTATATAAATATGTACTGAATGAAATTAAAAAACACTAAATACTCAGGACAATAAAGACATCAAATCTATAATCACAGACGGTTTAAAATGTAAAAATGAGAATGCTACATATAAAAATATTTCTGGGGGGCGCCTGGGTGGCTCAGTCGTTAAGCGTCTGCCTTCAGCTCAGGTCATGATCCCAGGATCCTGGGATCGAGCCCCACATCGGGCTCTCTGCTCAGCAGGAAGCCTGCTTCTCCCTCTCCCACTCCCCTTGCTTATGTTCCCTCTTGCTGTCTCTCTCTCTGTCAAATAAATAAATAAAATCTTTAAAAAAAAAATTTCTGGTTTTGTTCCAAAATACCTTTATAGTATTATTGTATAAAACAGTCATAATCTGAAAGCATCAACTGAAAAACTATTAAAACTAATAAGAGTTCAGAAAAATAAGAGTTCTTATGACACATTAAGTACACAAAACAGTGCTAGTCATTATTGTTACAAATGTTTCTCTTTCACACATTTGATAGTTTTGTACTTTATATAATGACACTGCCTGACTTTCTTATGCCAAATGCAGTAATTCATATCCACAAGGCAAAGATTATTTCCTGCTCTTCTACGGTAACACCATCAACCCCAGAAGAGAGAGGCCCAATCTCCTCTACAGCACTGCCCATCAAGTAAAATGCCTATCTTCATCACTACCACGGGCAGGTGCGAGATCCCATCCAAAAGCTTCCTGGCCAAGAATACAGTTAGAAAGTGACTGGGCCTCCCTCCCTAGGGAACCTGAATCCCTGGAAAGAATCTAAACCAGCTACAGGATTTATCTCATCCTAAAAGGAGCATCTGTTATCTAGAGTTTTCACATTTTCTTAGTTACTTATAACTAGAATACACCTACCCCTCCCACACACATAAATCAAATTATTTATTTTTTGAACATTTTCTGAAATATAGTTTCTATGAAAATAGGAAATAATCAGTATTGTTTTTATTTTTAAGCAAGCCTGCCAGACATAAAATTTACAAATTCAATAGCTTTCTTTTAGGCCAGCAGTATCTCATTACACCTAAAAGAGGGTGAGAGGAACCCATTCAGATAGCTAATAAAATAAGAATAAACTTATATAGAGAGAACTTATAAAAAATACTAGTAAATTCTACTGAAGTACTTTAAAACTCCAATAATCAGAGATACACATAATTTTCCAGGATAACAGAATTCAGAAAACAGCCATTATGTAACTACATATTGTAAAGATGCCAGTCGATTTACAGGTACAATCTAATTCCATCAAAATTTTTAAAAAGAAGTTCTTCGGACAGCACCCGGCTGGCTCAGTCAGTACAGCATGCAACTCTTGATCTCAGGGTCATGAGTTCAAGCCCCACATTGGGTGCAGAGATTACTTAAAAGAAAAAACAGAAAGTTTTTGTGAAACTGGACGCAATAATCTAACCTTTAGGAAAGTAGTTAAGGGCATGAGCTCTACAGTCAGACTACCTGGGTTTGAATCCTACTTCCTGAGCTTAATGTGATCTTAAACTAAGTATTAAACCTATCTGTAACTCAAGATTTTCATGTAAAACTGTGATATAACACCAACATCATGGGCTTGTTATGAGGACTGAATATGCTAATACATGTAAAAAACTGGACTTTTACATGCTCCGTAAATATCTATAAAGTAGTATCAACATCTGGAAGAAAACATGCAGGAAAATAATCAAGAAAATGTGGGGGGAAAGGAAAGAAGGTATACTGCCAGAGAGAGGATAGATTAACTGAAATTATGTAAGAGTGGTATAAGAAATCAGAGGCAAATCAAAGAAACAGAATAGAAAATTCAAGAGCCTACCAGCTAATATTTTGGTATACAATAAGAGTAGCATGTTACAAAGCATTCGTGAAAGGACAAGTTCATTCAAAACATTAGTGGAAGGAGGGAATATTCAATAAAAGTTGATGGCACAGGGCGCCTGGGTGGCTCAGTCAGTCAGGGATCTGCCTTTGGCTCAGGTCATGATCCTGGCGTCCTGGGATTGAGCAGCAGGGAGTCTGCCTCTCCTCCTCCCTCTGCCCCTCCCCAGTACTCATGCACTCACTCGCACTCCCTCTCTCTCTCAAATAAATAAATAAAATCTTTAAAAAAAAAAAAGTGATAAGACAACTGGCTATTAGGGAAAAAATTAAATGCGATATCTACCAGAAATGAAACTCCAAACAAATGTCAAAAGGATTTTGGTTCTTAAATGACTAGGACAAAAACTATGAATATTTCTGATATCAGAGTAGGGAAGAAATAAGCATAATGCCAAAGAAGAAATCATAAAGAAAAAGACTGATAAACTTCATGAAAATTTAAGACTTCTGCATATCAAATAATATGAGAAACATTTAAGGCAAAAGTTTGAAACATGACAAAATGGTACAAGTTGTCAGGGGGGAAAAAAAGATGAATACTCTGATTGAAAATGAAATAAAGGACATAAAAAAACAAATGACCAACAACCATATTATATTTTCTAGCATCCATTCATTCTCCCTCTCCTTCAGTTGTACAGCAGCCCCAGAACCTAGCCTCTGGAGGTGGGGATAAGGATGCAGGAGGAGGAAAGAGGGCATGTCTCTAACTGAACTCCAAGCCAATTAACTTAATACCTTTTACTGTGACACTTTGTTCCAAGAGGAGCACTAAGTCTTAAGCCAATTAACATGGCATTTTTCCTAAGAACAGTACAGGAAAGAATATAAGTGTCTCATCAGATTAAACCCACAAGAGAATGTAGTGGAGAGGAAAGAGAGGCTGTCCTCCCTCTGGACGTATAGCATATAGATATGAGACCTATAAGAGATTGCAGGTGTCAGATACAGGGTAAAGAACAGAAGACAGGGAGGGAGGAAGGTTTTGACTTCACTAGAAGCTAAAGAACCTGAAGAGACATGCTTTGCAACTAATGAGAACTGCATTTTAGTGTGAGTCAAAAATAACAATAAACTGGAATATACCACTTATATTGTTTTTCAGAGAATCTGCTATTAAGGCATATAATAAGTTAGACAAAGTAGACAAAGCTAAATTCTGTAAGTACTGTTGATCTCTATTTACTTGTATATAAAAACAAACTATTTTCAATGACAAGGAAAGTAAATGTGTTGGAAAATTATAATGCCCTGTACAAATCTCTCAGATATAAAGGTAAAGCTTCCCTAAGAATGAAGGTAATTATTTGAAAGAACTACAGCAGTTTATAAAATGCTTGCAATGACAGTATCATGAGTTAAGAAAAATCATCTTTAGTTGATCTATAAAAAATAATTTTTATTTTAAAACTTAATTAGTCATGTAAGAGGAAGGAGTGAATAATTAAGCTATCAAATAAATGCTCCACTGTCAAAGAACAACCATCATTCAGCTTTATGGCAAAGTCACCCAAAATGATATTATTTTCTATCTTCTCTTATTCTGAAACAGAATAAAAATGAAATTAGTGCAGAAATAGATGTTTGAGGACTTCCTGAAACTGGAAAAACAGTTTTCCCGCAAGAGAAGATCCAGCTGGGGCACCTGGCTGGCTGTCGGAAAAGCATGCCACTCTTGATCTTGGGGTTGTGAATTCAAGCCCCACAACAGGTGTAAAGACTACTTTAAAAAAAAAAAAAACTGAATAAAAAAGAGAAAGAAGATCCAGCTGTTAAAATTTACTGAGCACCAGTGACTAATGTGAAAAATTCAGGTGTTCAACCAACCACTCTAAACTGAGACTACAGCAGAACTCCAAATGAATTAACAAAAAGTCAGAGATAAGCCCAAAGACAAAATAGGGTTTCCTTAAAGCAGAAAAGAAAACCAGAGGTAAGTTCATCTAAATATGGTAAAAGATATGTATACTCTACCTGGAATTAGTAGTATACAACTTGTGAACATCTAAAACCACCCAACTGTACACTTTAAAATGGTTAGTTTTATGGTATGTGAATCAAAAAAAATCCGTATAACTGACATTTACATGCAAAACCTTCCAAAAAGAGAAGGAAAATATATGTAAAATGACTGTTAACTCATCAGAAGTTTTGTGTTTACCAAGAACCTATTATTAGGCTACAGTTTCTGTATGTTCCAAGATTTCTTTTCTCAAATAAAAGGAGGAAGGGGACACACGTACAAATTTTGTCATCCTCACAAGCCATGAGATTTGAATATCTGAATGAACATGCAGACCCTTTGGTAACATTCTCCATTAAACGGTCTGTACGTCTGTGAACTTGTGACAGCCTGCTGTAGTTTCAGTTCA
The DNA here is from genome assembly GCF_011800145.1 of Mirounga leonina. Classification (NCBI taxonomy): domain Eukaryota; kingdom Metazoa; phylum Chordata; class Mammalia; order Carnivora; family Phocidae; genus Mirounga; species Mirounga leonina. Next base: position 52,157,658 of record NW_023270389.1, read on the forward strand.
GAGTGGATAATCATCTGGTTTGTTCAGATTAGTCATTGGTGATCAGTAAATTCTAATGGCTGGATCCTCTCATGGGAAAACTGCTTGTGCCTTTGCAGACCTAGCCTGGAAGCTGAGCTGCCTGATCGCAATGACAGCTTTGTTCATACAATAAAGAATGTGACTATAGTCACCTGACACTTTTGATTAGGAATTCTCTGCTTCCTAGACAAGACAAATCCTACGTGGTCTCCCCCAAACAGACAGATGACTGTCACTTCTCTATAAACCCTCTACATCCTAGAAACAACCCCATATGAGCAGGATTTCTCTTTTCCAGGATATACAGGATAGAAAGCATCCAGGGGAAGTGAGAATAGCATCTCTTTGTCTCAAGCCCAAACAGATGCTGCTTTTGCCTTTGTTCTACAAAAATAAATAAGAAAACACAAAAAAGTATACTCTAATATACATTAATTTGCATTTCATATAAAATTCTATAAATAAGTAAATATTAAGATGTTATTAGGAAGTTTTATTTTCATAGAAAAAGTATAATTGACTTGATTGTAGACTAAGTCCTCAATTCAGACAGCCATCAGTGTCAAGGAAAAAATCTAGCCAGGTGGCTCACATTGCCAAGAAAATACTATTGACCTGAATTACAGGCACCATGCCAATAATAATTACCATTTACTGAATATCTATGTATTTATCATACTTTTGAAAACTCTACAAGATAGCTATTATCCTCATTTTAGAGATATGAAAACAGGAAAAGAATAGTTAAGTAATTTGCCCAAGGTCAGTGTTAGTATACACCTGAGGCAAAACTCAAAACCAAATCAACCAGACTCCAAAGATACCGCTTTTCCCACTCCGGAATAATGCCTCTCAAAAGAAAATGCATACAATAATAATATCTAACACTGAGTGCTTATTTTGTACTATGCACTTTACATTCCATCTCATTTAACCCTCCCAATATAAGGCAGAGCTAAGATGAATTCATTTTTATAAGTGAAGAAACAACAGAACACTAAATGACTTATCCAAAGTCACAAAACTAGTATAGCAGTCCACCCAGAGAAGCAGTATTCACCACAAACACACACACACGCACACACGCGCGTGCGCACACACACACACATAAGTACTATCACTTATTAAGCTTATCATGTAGCAGGCACTGTGCTATATACTTTTCTTTCTCATATAATCCCTCAAAGAGCAACAAAGATAAAAATTGAGATTTTTTTAAAAGTTCAACTATTACTCCTCAGATTTTTAGTCCTAATTTCAAAGAACTTTTTAAAATGTTGAGTTTAAGACAAAAAGTAGCCTATACCCAGAAGACAAATTTAGAGAGTCCACAATACCTCAAAAATAGAAATTCACTATGCTGCCAGAATTTTACCAATTGTACAATCTTCCTTAATCCTCAATTGCAAACAGATCCTAAACTAGCATGACTAACTCTGCTTTCCCTTTAGTAAACATAGCTCGTAGTTATTACTAGCATTTACCATTTTGCTATTTGTCAGTTGCTTTGCCAGGAGCTTCCTATTTGTTAATTAATTGTTAACTGAGATTAAAAAGGAAGTAAGTAACAAACCCAAGAACCACAAAAGCAGTAAGCAATGGAATGAGATGCAAACCCACATCTACTCCAAAGTACCAGTCTTGAAATATTCCATACCTTAAAATCTAAGGACTTTACTATGTGATATATCCAGATTGAAGAAGGGAGGGGGGCACAGAGTTCCTACATTTAAGAGTAGGAATAATCTTGGAAACCAGAAACTAGTCACTCCATCCTTGAATTATTTGAGAAACACTTAAATGATTAATTGGTTAACAAAAAGTACAAGAACATGGGACACTGGATAAAAACTAAAAATTTCTATAAAAGGTTAGTCATGACTTTCCAACTTGGAGATAATAGAACTATAATGTGTCATAATTCCTGAAAATGACCCCCAAAAATGGAAGAAAAATAATTAAATATTTGCCCATAAGATGCCAAAGAATTTTTTTTTAATGTGCATGCCATGGATTAATTAATTCAAACATTTACTGGACATCTACTATACACTTAACACTACAGAATGGAAATTTAGAGATGAGTCAAACCTGTGGGCTCTCTATGCCCTAATACCTACAATAATGCAGGGGGTCTCAGCAGCTTCTCAATTTGCCACATACACCTTGTGCATTATCTAATCTCTTTAAAAATAAAGGAAAACAGGGGTGCTTGGGTGGCTCAGTTGGTTAAGAGTCCAACTCTTGATTTCGGCTCAGGTCATGATCTCAGGATCGTGAGGTGGGACTCCACACTGGGTATGGAGCCTGCTTAAGATTCTCTCTCTCTCGGGCGCCTGGGTGGCTCAGTTGGTTAAGCGACTGCCTTCGGCTCAGGTCATGATCCTGGAGTCCTGGGATCGAGTCCCACATCAGGCTCCCTGCTCAGCGGGGGGTCTGCTTCTCCCTCTGACCCTCCTCCCTCTCATGCTCTCTGTCTTTCATTCTCTCTCTCGCAAATAAATAAAATCTTTAAAAAAAAAAAAAAAGATTCTCTCTCTCTCTCTCTCTCTCTCTCTCTCTCCCTCTGCCCCTCCCGCCCCCCCATGCATGTACACACATCCTCTTTAAAAAATAAAAATAAAGGAAAATAAAAAGTTTAGCCCTTCCAAACAATTCTCCCCCACTCCCCAAAAACACTGCTTGGCCTCTTGAGCAAACCATTAATCCTAGCCATTACTGACCTTGAATACAAAATAAAAATAAGAATATTTCAAAATATAGGAATTAAAGGGACAGCACACGTTGCACATACCAGTTTCACAAATGGAAGCATTCATCTATAGGAAGCTGAACAGCTCTTACCACTGGTTCCTTAAATCACACTGCAAGTCACAAAGCATGCAGGTGTTTTTGTAAACTTAACATAAATAAAACAAAAAGAAAATGAAGTTAAAAGAAAACCACTCGTTATTTGATTTCAGAAGTTAATTTTTTCACTACACATTCAGACAATAATTACTTCCAAAATCTTAGGAAAGAGCCTTCATGATCTGATGCTTTTAAGGAGAAAAAAAGAAAAAGTGACCCTCATCTCTAGTCAAAATATCTGCCACTAAAATTAATCTTACCTGAATTCAAACACTCCAGGCTTTCCACAACTTCAATCATTAGGATAACAATTTTCAACTCTGTACTGCTTTTTATGAACAAGATGGAAGAAAGATATAAAAGAAAGTTCTAACTAGTTATACTGATTTGTATTTTTATCCTGAAACTAAATCCCACTAAGAAGTTACAAAATGCTTTAGGTTACGGAAGTGAGTAAAGTGACCTCCCTGGCTCACAAGTCTAACTACTGTTACATTTTAAAGATTATTTATTTGAGAGAGAGAGGTGGAATGAGCAGGAATGAGCATGTGGCGGGGAGGGGAGCAGAGGGAGAGGGAGAGGGACAAGCAGACTCCGTGCTTGAACTGAAGTGAAACCAAGAGTCAACCAACGGAGCCACCCAGAACCCCTCTAACTATTGTTACATTTTATTTTATTTTATTTTAAGATTTTATTTATTTATTTGACAGAGAGAGACATAGCGCGAGAGGGAACACAAGCAGGGGGAGTGGGAGAGGCAGAAGCAGGCTTCCCACCAAGCAGGGAGCCCGATGTGGGGCTCCATCCCAGGACATTGGGATCATGACCTGAGCCGAAGGCAGACGCTTAACGACTGAGCCACCCAGGCGCCCCCTATTGTTACATTTTAAAGCCACAGTTAAAACTAAACTTCAAATATAAAAAAGTATGCCAATATAGTCTAAAAGATTCAAGCAAGTACAAATGTACAAAATGTTCAGTCTAATCCCATCAATTAATAAGCTAAAAGTTGGTAGAGATGCCCCAACATGAGAGTCTCAGTTAAGTTGGGAAGACAGATTCTGGTTTTCCCAAGACATTTTCATATTACTATATTGCTGGGAAATTTGAAGTTCAGTTTAACCAATAGTTAAGTTTTAATATAGTTAAGTTACAGCTGAGATAACAGTAAAATAAGCAAGTATTTCTACCATAAAAAACATAGCATAGGTTATAAATACAAAATAAAAAACTGTTCCTAATGGGTATGAATAGGCCCAGATAATAAATACATAGCCGTAAACACAGTAAACCCAAGCAATCCCTTCTTGATTCCCAAAATTTACACTTGGGAATTTAACAATTGTAAACCAACACCCAAGCACAAATTGAGAAGTCAAGGGTTTTCTTTTTCCCACTTAAATTTTCCAGCTTATCTTTTTAACACACAGCTAAATGTTATTTGTTGTATTTTCTTCCTAAAGGCAAAAAAATGAGGCAGAAATTCTCTCCTGCTTCTGAGCAAAGGAAATCACATAAAAACTCAAATATTTTATGTCAAAGTTACCACCTTTAAACCAAATCCTACAAATGGAAAATTATTTCCAAGAAAATTAGCACAGAAACCAGAGTAGTTAACTCCACATCTGAGCTTCACTTTTTTTCAAATATTAACAAATAATTTTTTCCCACTAGTTAGAACCCATCTCAGCACCTTAAAATTCTATCGCTGACTTTATTTTTTATTTATGTGTGTCATTTAAGTAATTTGTACCTAACATGCTAAATATTAATAGCCTTTCCTAATGGTCCCAGCACACTTCAATAACACCTGATGTTATGACAAAGCAGAAGATAAAAGTTTAAAAATGAAAAGATGAAGCCTTTCACAATTTGTCATAGTTTTGTCAAAATATGTCCAACTTCTATAAGCCAAGAACATACCTCAATGTGTCCTATCGAGAGAACGATGAAAATAAACAGTTGGAGAAACACAGACATGAAACTTATATTTGACATATCCTGAAATGAAACTCAAGTACTACAACCTGAAATAAATTCTAATCTGTTTTAGATACAGTTATCTAGTACCTATACACTGTACTTTGGGGGAAAAAAATTCTCCATATCCTCCTTGCTTCACAAAAGTACAACAGTATCCCAAATCACAGGTCACAAAGAGATGTACTTATACATGTTGTAGAAGATTCCTATGTAACCTAAAAATAAGAAAAGGAGTGGTCAGAGGGCAAGGCTGTCTGGGCAGTGGGGATATCTAAGAGCAACCTAATGGACCAAGGCTGGGTTCTATGAAAATATCTTCATTTAACTATAGTAACAAGGCATTTTCCAGCAGTCTAAATACTAACTTCTAGTTTCTATCTCCTCACTTTCTGGTTTCCAACCAGTAATGCACCAAAATCCCCCACAGGAACTACTGTCCTTTCAGCTCAGTTCCACTATGAGGTATTTTCTACCTTTCAAAGTGAAAATTTTAGATTAGCATATTTCATAATGCAGAGTAACTTCTGCAAAATAATTTTTTTTTTAATAAAATGTCAGAGAAAAAGAGGGAAAAGAAGGAAAGGAGGGAGGGAAGGAGGATGGGAGGGACAGGCCTAATGCAAACAACTTAGAAAACTCAGCAAAACTGTATCTTAAAGGCTTTCTTCAAGTACATTTTTAAAACCAAATCAATAAATAGTAACTGGTTCAAGAAGAGCTCCAGAATTCTTTCCCCAAAGAACAATGCAATTTAGTACCAGGAATCCCAGACTTTGTTAAAATTTCTAGCATCAAACAGGCTGTATACAATTAAACCTATGTTTTAACCTTACTTCATTCTATTGATAAAAGGACTATTTATCCTGTTACACATATTCAAATCTTAGCAAGGTACCTTTGGATCTCCCTTAATGTACCTGAGTAAATGAATGTATAGCAAGAGACCAGCCAACAAATATATACTAAACAGTAATTATGTCCAGAGCATTCATATATAAAGTTTAAGGCAAGTCAACGCTTTCTGCTACATACTATTATAAATAACACATCTTTTTCAAAATATTAACATGTTGGCTCAAATAAATTAAAGCTACTTCAAATGACACTTAAGACACTCAAGAAAGGGCGCCTGGGTGGCTCAGTTGGTTAAGCGACTGCCTTCGGCTCAGGTCATGATCCTGGAGTCCCGGGATCGAGTCCCACATCGGGCTCCCTGCTCGGCGGGGGGTCTGCTTCTCCCTCTGCCCTCTTCCCTCTCATGCTCTCTGTCTCTCATTCTCTCTCTCTCAAATAAATAAATAAATAATCTTTAAAAAAAAAAAAAAAAAGACAGGGCGCCTGGGTGGCTCAGTCGTTAAGCGACTGCCTTCGGCTCAGGTCATGATCCCAGAGTCCTGGGATCGAGCCCCGCATCGGGCTCCCTGCTCTGCGGGAAGCCTGCTTCTCCCTCTCCCACTCCCCCGGCTTGTGTTCCTGCTCTCACTATGTCTCTCTCTGTCAAATAAATAAATGAAATCTTTAAAAAAAAAAAAAAAAGACACTCAAGAAATAAGTATTCAATAATGACAGTTGACCATATGCTTCCTTCCCCCAAAATACAGAGAATATTATTGAGATTTCACCCTGACAAGAAAATGAAAACCTATACCGTGGTCTGAATAACATTCATATGGTCAAGTCTGTAATATAAGAGCACATCAGCATAAAAACAATGATAGTCTTTTGCTCTCGGGAAATGAGTAGATCAAAGAAGCAATATTAATTTGAAAGGATACATGTTTTCTATTAACAGTATAATTTAGGAATGTAAAAGTATAACATACTATGTGTTTAATGGGGCAGTTGTAATTTTTAAAGATTTAAACAAAGTCTAGTTGGTTGAGAACTCACTATAACTCACAAATAAGATATTTTATTACTATTATTTACTAAATGCTTACTATGAACCAAACAGTGTCAGGCATTCTAGTTATCTTTTTGTTTATATTCACAACAATCACTGAACATTATAATTGCATTCCCACCTTACAAATGAAGGACTACATTCAAAAGATTAAATAATTTGTTCTAGCTAATACAGCTAGTTAAACATGGAGTCCAGATTTGAAGCAACCAAATCAATACCACTTTGCAATGGTCTGTCTCCTGCAATGACTGCCCACAGGGCAGTTCGGAGGCCCATCTCAGCCCAGTGGAGGGGTGGGAGGGAGGACTGGGTTAAATGGTTTAAAACATGCCTGCCTAGTTCCTTGCCCAAAGTTTCCATCTGAGGGGATTGTGGCTATAGGAGGTGCCATGACTCTTTGCATTGAAAAGAAAACTGATTCTTCTGTTCTACTTCCATGTGGGGGCTTTCACTTCTTGCTAGGAAGAGTGCAATACTGGAATCCTCAGCACATTTTCCAATCTACCTTTACCAGTAATAAAGCTCAATACTTCACTTTGTCCCACATTTGGCACCTTGTTTCTGTTCTCAATTAGTTAAGAACCTGGAGAGCTGCAGAAGTGACTCCATTAGACCCTCTTGAACCTCCAACTGGCATGCACAGTACAGTCAGAGAGACGTGCAGTGTAGGTTTGAGATCAAGCAACTGTCATTAATACTAACAACATCAGGTGAACCACAGGGATGGCTATTATTTGCAAAATAAGTAAGATAGCTTTTTTATGTTTAACCATAAGGTTTCAGAGATAATCTATTTTTGAACATGCACTTACTTCAATATATGAAATTTTCACACCATTTGGTCTGACCACTTTGAAAAAAACCTAAGTTAATACCACCAGCTTTTTTGTTGCTGCTCAGGAATTGGACTCTACCAGTGCGCTTAGTCCCACATTCTAACCCCAAGCCTTATTAGTCTGGCCCATCTTCTCTTTAATAATATAGAAGCCTTCCTAAACCCTTACTTACTTTGAGGAGCCAAATCTGATCGTTTCCTTGTGTACTGAATGCTTCAGACTCAGGTTTTCTCTATATTCCAGAAACTTCCCTGGTTACGCCCCAAGCATCTTCTAGTATTGTTCTCTGTTCACTGGCTGATAAAAACTAGCAGGGCAATAAGCAAGCTGATCATGGCATACCGAGCAGTCATTAAACCAGAGGTAAAAACCAAGGAGAAAGAACATAACAGGAATGTGGTAGGGAAAGGAAGAAGAAGAATGCAATGTTCCATGATCTGATTGACTAATCTGTTTTTTCTCAAACCGGTATACATGAATCCCCAAGCATAAACTGAGACATGCTGGGGAAACACTAGGAAAATGAAGGTGAATGCTAAACCTGATATGTAGTATCAGCTTTCTTCATTCGCTCCAGTATTTCAAAGTTAATAGACCAGCAGTGAATGTTTCTTTTCTGGAAGTAATTAAAATATTTCTATATTTAGGGGCACCTAGGTGGTTCAGTCAGTTAAGCAGCTGCCTTCAGCTCAGGTCATGATCTCAGGGTCCTGGGATTGAGCCCCACATCAGGCTCCCTGCTTAGCAGGGAGTATGCTTCTCCCTCCTTCTCTCCCTCCACACTCTCTCACATGCACTCTCTCTCTCAAATAAATAAAAATTTTTTAAAAATATTTCTATATTTATATAATCAGTATGCGAAGAAATGCAACATTCATATGAATTCTTAAGATAAAACAGAAAATTTAAGAAATTGTCAAGCTACCCTGAGGTACATACTGAACTTCCAAGGGGTATTCTTACTCTCCTCTGCCTTTGGGGTTATGCAGGTAGTTTATAAAGCCCTATTTTACACAAATTTGGGAGTGTCTGGATTAACAACCTAGAAACTTTCTCCAACCCTTCCAAAAAGGGTCAATCACTGCCCCTACAGTGCGTCTACAAAATTTTACATTAATTTATATTCCTTCCCTAGCATTTATCATACCACATAATTATTTATGGGTCTATCTCATCAATTACAACTAGTTCCACTAAGACAGCAAGTACCCTTTATTCATCATTGTATTTCCAGCTCCCAGGAAAGTGTCAGGAACACAGTACCCCATCTGACAATATCACACCTGTTAAATGAATGAATGAATGGGTTAAACTTACACATTTCAAAGAACAATAATTTCTTTCTAGCAAGATCATTTCAACAAAAAGATTTTCTTAATGTTTTAATTACATTAGACAACCCATACAAATACCAAATCCAGATCCACTTTACAACTATAATGGGATTTGAAAAGCTCATTCATTCACCCATAGTCAGGAAACCACATTCCAAAGATTTAATAAAAAGGCAAAAGCAAAACACTAACTGCACAGTTCTTTATACAAAGTATACCCTTTCAAATCAGAAAATTTCTGGTCATGCAAAAACAAAACTGTGATTAAAATGGAAAACCTTTACAAATGATGCCTGCCAATCTGTTTATCTTAACACATCTCATTAAGGGTGAGAGATCTTAAGACATAACACATCAGTATCACAGTATATTAGTTTAGCTTTAATTACCTATGCTCTACTTCTAGTTCTATACTTCAAACCTATCTGGTTCTCAGAGGGCACGTATCTCTACTTTATGCAGACTCACGAGGAAAACCTTAATTACATTAGGAAAAAAAAAAAAGCTACAATTATTAATAGTGCCTATGATCTTCCTAGCTTTTCAAAGCTTTCCATAAGATGATCAGCATTCTCAAGGTAGTATCAGTGAAAAATGGATGAATAACTATTTTTAAAAGGATAAGCAACATTTTCTCCTACATTCTAAAAAGGGCTCTATTTATTTTAGTATAAAATTTGCATGTTCTAATATTATCATCTCAAAAATTTAAATGTCCTATATTTTACTGAATAGATGCATACTTAAATGTACACATTTCCACTTAAAAATATACTACAGGCTGCCAATAATGTAACTAAGTGGCATTTTATTAGTTAATGCCCCCACAGTGTCTGACACATTGTATGCAATTAATAAACATTTGATTAATTAGGTCTACAAATACTTAAGATTATTATATGCCAGACACTGCTTTAAGCAGGCATAGTAAACCTAACAGATATGGACCTCCTCTTCATGCAGACTTCAGTTTTGTGAAGAAGGCAGAAAATCAACAAACACACAAATATGTACTTCTCAAATATGGCAACTAGAATGAAACAAAACAAGGTGATATTAGTAGGGGGTGTCCTACTTTAGACTGGAATATTAGGGAATATCAAGAATGCTTCTCTGAATCTGGGCATTTGAGATAAGATTTTCCATCCAAAGATTTGGGGAAAAGATCATTCCAGGTTATGGGAACAGCATGTGGAAAGGCCCTCCGTCAAGTTTCAGAAATCGAAAAGCCAGGGCACCTGGCAGCTCAGTCGATGGAGCATGCGACTCTGGATCTTGGGGTTGTGCATTCAAGCCCCATAATGGGTGTAGAGATTACTTAAAAATAAAATCTTAAAAAAAAAAAAAAAAGAGGAAATTGAAATGCCGGAATAACTTGATCAGAGAAAACCAAAGGAAAAATAGATTTCTGAGAAACTGGCAATGCGACAGATACCATAGATTTGTAGCACATGTTAAAGATTTAAGGTTTTATTCTAAGTGCACTAAAAAAACCTAAAATAAAGCATTACAGGTGAGGCATGTGCAAGAAAAACCAAGATACAGAATGCTAGAAGGCCTTGGTCCTACATCAAAAGCTTGGTAAGGTACACATATATTTCAAGTTAACATGTCTAAGGTGCATACGTGTTAGGTTTTTCATAATTCCCTGCTTTAATCAACTTTTTAAATTAACCCATCATCTTCCAGACATCATCACTCTCTCCTCCCTTTCCCTTTGTATGTCCATACCAGTAGGACAGTAAAAGAGTCAAATAAAATGAAGAATAAAAGTACATCATAAAGACGAATTGGGAAATTAGCCTCTGAATAAGTGAGCTGACTAGTTCTTTACAGGTTAGGATGAAATGGGAACAGGGGTCTATGCAGAAGATACATACATTCTGAACTATTTAAATGTTTATAATGTGCATTATTTTTAAATCAAAACAGACTATATTTAACAAAAAAACAGACTATAATTATATTTCTCATTAGAAAACAATTTAAAATCATGTAACTGCTTAGCAAAATATCACCAAAATCTTTCAAAAATTCTTTCCACTTCATTTTTCATCAAAATGAAAAAGTGAGGATTAGCTATTACTTTGTGAGATTAACAATCCTTGTAGGGCACCTGGGTGGCTCAGTCAGTTGAGCAGCCAACTCTTGATTTCGGCTCAGGTCATGATCTCAGAATGGTGGGATGAAGCCCCCAAGTCAGGGTCCATGCTGAGCACAGATTCTGCTTGAGATTCTCTCCCTCTCCCTCTGCGCCCCTCCCCCGCTTACTCTCCCTAAATAAATAAATAAATAGAATCTTAAAAAAAAAAAAAATCCCTGCATCTTCATCTTCTACCTGAAACTCAAGTATGCCGAGAATTTCCTTGGAAATTTCTACCTACAATATTCTATTCGATAAACATCTTCCATTATTCATTGAAACATCTTTCATCTCTACCAGGTGAGTTTGAACATTAGTGTCCAAAAAGAGCTATTAGTCAACATTTAACTCTAATTTTTTTTAATTTTAAACCAAATTTTAAAGTAAATGTACATAATGATCCATCCACAAAAATCTGTCCGGCTAAATACCCAGAAATATGTGAAAATACAATTACAAAGGCACACATATTAGCATTGTTTTCAACTGGGGCGCAGGGTAAGCAGGAGGAGGCAATCTAAACATCTAAAAAAAGGACAATTCAGTAAGTTCCATGGTATCATGCTGCCACAAAATTGTCAGTGAAAAGGGCGCCTGGGTGGCTCAGTTGGTTAAGCGACTGCCTTCGGCTCAGGTCATGATCCTGGAGTCCCGGGATCGAGTCCTGCATCGGGCTCCCTGCTCAGCGGGGAGTCTGCTTCTCCCTCTCCCGCTCCCCCCTCTTGTGCTCTTTCTCTCTCTCACTCTCTCAAATAAATAAATAAAATCTTTAAAAAAAAAAATTGTCAGTGAAAGATATTCAAAATATACTGTCTATGATAAGCTCTTTTTTTTTTTTTAAAGATTTTATTTATTTATTTGAGAGAAAGAGAGAGAGACAGAGAAACAGCATGAGAGGGAAGAGGGTCAGAGAGAGAAGCAGGCTCCCCGCTGAGCCGGGAGCCCGATGTGGGACGCGATCCCAGGACTCCGGGATCATGACCCGAGCCGAAGGCAGTTGCTTAACCAACTGAGCCACCCAGGCGCCCTAAGCTCTTTTTTTTTTATGTGTGTGTTCATCAAACAATACACAGGTTGAAGTAGAAATTCACTTTTTACCTTATCCTTCTTTTAAATGTATTACAATACACTACCCAGGATTTTAAAATAAAAGCAGAAAACGTCAAGAAATAACTATTTAAAGATACAATTTTACATTTCTTGAAATAGAAAAAATGATTTGAAGTAAAACCTAAAAGAAATAAAACTTAAAATTACCCTCCAAAGTACTTTACTTCTGTCATTCTCAAAGCAAGGTGCATACAATTTTCTCCATTTCAAGTGGAATATTTACTTACTGAATAGTATCAAACTAGTAGACTCTGAAGTTAGACTTAAAAGGATTATAACACATCTCCAGATCTCTCCACATTTCACAGACCCTATTAACAAACACAGAAGGATGGCAGAGAGCACAAACAGATCCCTCCTCTCTCTAAAATCACATTTCAATGGAATCTATAAGCCCTAAGAGGTCCTCTAATTTTGGACATAGGTGTATTTGACTGATGGAATCTAGGCATGTATCCATGCCCTAGATGAAAAGGGGATTGGGAATAAAGCACCTAACATTTTTAGCTTTTAGTAAAAAGGTGGCTCTGACTCATAAATTGGGGGAATATGTCAAATATAAGAAAGGGGTTCAAATGCTAAAAAGAGAAAAATGACAAATGTTCACTATTCATAACAACAATGGTGGCATTCAGACAACCACATCACCCTAAACGACAATTATCAAGACTATATGGTAGTGGAGCCTAGCTAGCTCAGTCAGCAGAGGGTGTGACTCTTGATCTTGGGGTCATGAGTTCAAGCTCCATGTTGGGCATGCAGCCTACTTAAAAATAGAAAAAAACCATATGATATCTAGACTCAAAAATATTATAACCACAAATAACTTGTTGGTTATAAGGTAAAAAACAAACTTTATAACAGACCAATTAGATTTTGTTGCCACTTTATCCAGTGATTAATCTCAACATCACTAAAACCAGGACAACCAGATATAATGCATTATGATCTACACAGCAGCAACTATAAACACTGATGCCCAAAATGTTTTTAATTTAAACAAACTTTTAAATCTAGCTTTTAGGGGCGCCTGGGTGGCTGAGTTGGTTAAGCGACTGCCTTTGGCTCAGGTCATGATCTCAGGGTCCTGGGATCGAGCTCCGCATCGGGCTCCCTGTTCGGTGGGAAGCCTGCTTCTCCCTTTCCCACTCCCCCTGCTTGTGTTCCCTCTCTCGCTGTCTGTCAAATAAATAAATAAAATCTTTTAAAAATAAATAAATAAGTCTAGCTTTTAGCTTACAGAAAATACAAAAAACAGAAAACAATGAAATAAGCCAGACAAATTCAAAATGTGGACCATTTTACAGGACAACTGTCTAGATGTCCGGACAGTCGTGAAGAAAAAGGAACAAGTGGGGAGATGTGTTACTAAATGCAACTGCGTAGTCCTTGATTATGTCTTGATTTAACAAACCAGCAATAGAAGACATTGTTATGGGCTGAACTGTGTCCCCCCCAAATTCATATCTTCAAGCCCTAACCTCCAATATCTCAGAATATGACTGTATTTAGAGGTAGGGCCTTTAAAGAGGTGATTATGTTAAAATGAGGCCATTAGGGTGGGCCCTAATCCAATCTGACGAGTCCTTACAGGAAGATAGAGAGACCCCAGTGATTTACACATACATTCATGTGTGAAAGACCATGTGAGGACAAAGAGAGAAGGTGGTCACTGATAAGCCAAGGAAAGAGTCCTCAGGAGAAATAAAATCTGCCCACATCTTGACCTTGGACATCCAGTTTCCAGAACTGTGAGAAAATACATTTCTGTTGTTTAAGCCACCCAGTTTGTTGGTATTTTGTCATAGCAGCCTTAGTAAACTAATACAATACTTCAGGTACAAGTAGCAAAATTTTGATATGGGCTAGGTTTTTTACGATACTAAGAAATTGTTAGGTATAAGAATGTGAGAATGTGTTACAGTTATGTAAGAAAATGTTATCTTTTAAAGATGCATTTAAATATTTACGGATAGAGGTGCCTGGGTAGCCCTGTCGGTGAAGTGTCCGACTCTTGATTTCAGCTCAGGTCATGATCTCAGGGTTGTGAGATCAAGCCCTGTGTAAGGCTCCACGCTGGGCATGGAGCCTGCTTAAGATTCTCTCTCTCCCTCTGCCCCTCGCCCCTTAAATAAATAAACAAATAAATATTTAGGGATAAAATAAATTTCTGTAATTTGCAGTGCTATACCAAAAAAAGACATGAAGATAACAAACTGTTAAATGTAGATGGTTATGTGGCTACTAAGTAAACTATTTACTCTTTCTTATAAATTTGAAATTTTCCATAATGAAAAGTTAAAAACATATCTATATGAAACTGATGTAAAGAGAATTGAGGGGCACCTGGGTGTCTCAGTTGGTTAAGAGTCTGCCTTTGGCTCAGGGCATGATCCTGGAGTCCCAGGATGGAGCCTTGCATCAGGCTCCCCACTCAGCAGGGAGTATGCTTCTCTCTCTGACCCTCCCCCCTCTCACGTGCTCTGACTCTCACTCACTCTCTCCCAAATAAATAAAATCTTTAAAAAAATTTAAAGAGAATTGATTGTACAATAGAACAAAGATTCCCAAAATGAATGCCCACAATTAAAAGACATTAAAATGAGGAACAAAAGGAATACAAAAATACACAAAACTATAATTATACCTTCAACAAATATTTGAGTGCATACTATGTACTAAGTACTGTGCACATGGAGGTGAACAAAAGAGACATGGTCCTGCCTAATGGGGTTTACAATCTAATAGAGGAAAGATGTAATAAACAGAAATAAATACAAATAAACAGAAGAAAAAATATATAAATGTGTAATTTTTTTTTAAAGACTTTATTTATTCATTTGAGACACAGAGATAGAGAGAGAGAGCATGAGCAGGGGGCAAGACAGAGGGAGAGGGAGAAGCAGGGTCCCCACTGAGCCAGGAGCCTGATATGGGGCTCGATTCCAGGACCCTGGGATCAGGACCTGAGCAGAAGGCAGACCTTTAACGACTGAACCACCCAGGCGCCCCCCCCCTTTTTTTTTTGAGAAAAAAAATGTGTTCCTCCTTTAATCCCTTTTGATAAAGAGATCCAAAAATACCTTCTCTCACCCCTAAATCTAATATGTCACAAAGTCCTATTGCTTTTACCTCACAAGAACTTCTTAAATCTGTTTATTCCTCTCCAACTTCACTACTTCCAACCAATTCCCTTACTTGGATTACTGTAATAGTTTTCTAAACTGCCTTCCTGATTCCAGCCTTACTCATCTCCAAATTCATTCTACCTAAGGTAAACAGGCAACATCCAATATTATCATATTTTTGTTAAATAAGATTTTTAAATTACTCTTGCCAAATATTGAAGCATATTTCCTTCAAGCATCACTCAAAAGCTAGTCCTAAAATAAAACTAGCCCATAAGAGTAATTCTCCCAGCTAAATAATCCTGGTTTAAAAAAAAAAGTTACCTGAATTAAAAACAATACTTAGAAATACTTGGGAAGCACAGTGTCCCAACATTTCTCCATAACATTCAACTATCACCAAAATATGTTACACTTGGGTTGTCAAATAAAACACAGGACACCCAATTTAAATTTCAGATAAACAATAGTTTTTAGTATAAATATGTCCCAAACATCATGTATATTTTTACTTCCTAGATCTGGCAACCCTAGTTATGCTAACAAAATTATCACAGCAAGCAAAACCTGACTTTAATTTTAATTTTTTCAATATAGAGGTTACTTAAATTTAGGGGGAAAAAACTCCATAATCCTACCATGCTAACACAATTAGCATTTTAGTGCATTCCTCTTTTTCTTATATACTTTAAATGTTATATTCACCATTCCTTAAATGTATAGGCATTTCATTATGCTAACACATACACCTGCTTTTCTGTCTTTTCCCTTTTTCTCTGTAGTTATTTCTTTAGAATACTCTCAGAAATGAAATTACTAAATTGAAGGTTTATTAAAAGGTTATGAGCAGTCTAACAATTCTAGATACATATTGGCAAATTACAAACTACTAGCAATATTTGATATGCCCACTTTACTAAAATCTAACCAGCCTTATGTTATTAGTATTTTCCAAAAAAACTGAAATAGGTATAAAATAGTATTTCATTTTGCTTTAATAAGCCTTTCTTTGGTTACTGATAAGATCTAACATTCTTCTACCAGTTGCTTATATCTCCTCTGCTATCAACTATCTGCTCATTTCCTTTACCTATTTCAAAAAAAGTTTTGTTCTTTATAATAAAGCTTTCCCAAGTGAAGAATGAAAGTGCCAAATGTCTAAAGTTATAGTCACATGAACCAAATGAAACACTATAGTTTATTTCTTCAATCCTCATCATCTTCCAGAAATTACATTTTTATATACTCTCATTTTATATACATACATTATCTCAAGTTTCATTTAAATTCTCATGATTAAAAATAATTAAGAAGTTGAGTTGACTCAAATTTCCTGATATTTAAATACCATTTCTGTTCAACCTAGTACTTGGATATGCCAAAGAAACTTCTCTTAATTAATTTGATCATGGAAACAGAAATCATGTTGCAGATCTACTCTCTTTAATAATCCAGATACACCAAGAAACCTGATTTTGCAATGAGAGTTTACTCTCCAATGCTGTCAGTAGTCCTTGCAAATATAAATATGCACTACTGGTTTCAACAGAAGACAGAGTAAGAAAGTAATTAAGTAAGTCAGCACAAATTCATCAATGCCATTAGAACAGACCTCAAAGCTCACAACAAGCTAACAGCAGGCCTTTAAATGGCAGGGATTTTTGAGATAACCTAATTTAATCTCTTTCCTCTCCATCCCCCACCCACTTTGCAAAGGAAGAAATCAAGGCAAAATGAAGTAAAATAACTTTCAAGAAAGTCTTAAAGCTAGTTAAGAGCAAGAATATCTGCTTCATTCTGCAATCAACCAAATTTTATTGAGTGGCTTTATTCAAAGCTCTATATACCAAAAGTGAAAAAACGGGCGCCGGGGTGGCTCAGACAGTTGAGCAGCCAATTCTGATTTCAGCTCAGGTCCTGATCTCAGGGTTATGAGACCTAGCTCTGCATTGAACTCTGCGCTCATTGGGGAGTCTGCTTCAGGATTCTCTCTCCCTCTGCCCCTCCCCCTCTAAAATAAATAATTTTTTTTTTTTTTTTAGTGAAAAAAACAGTGAAGTCCTTGCTCTCAAAAAGCTTACATGCTACTAGGGGATGGGAAGAAGAGTAAATAAGGAAAGAAAGAGGGAGGGAAGGAAGGAAGTTTCTATGACAAGGGTAAGTATTTTGAATTCAACTACATTGGGCAACGTGGGAGAACAAGACTAGAACAGGGTACCACTTCAGATTGGGTGGTTTGGGAAAGGCTTGGAGAAAATGAAAAAAGAGCCGAGATCTGAATGACAAGAAGACAGGCACAGGAAAATAGAAGGAGAGAACATTCTGATTAGAGATGCTCTTATATCCAAGTATTCATCAAGGAGTAAAGGGTAAAGGAAAGGTGGGTTGACAATGCTTTTTTTTTTTTAATCAAAACATGTACCATTTAAGTACAAAAGATATTACAAAAAGATTTAATAATAATAAATTTAATAATAATAATAATAAATATGGCACAAACATGATTTTTCCCAAGTGATAGACATATCAAGATAAAATACTATCGTAGGAAAATATCTAAATCATGATGATTTAAATTCACTACTTAAATATTTCAATGATCACATTTAAAGATAACAAAGTAAACACACTTCCATTTCCAACTTTTCTATTAATTTTGACACCAGCGTATACAACAGCCTAGGACTTTTTTCCAGCAAAACTATGTATCTTAAATGATGCTAGGGATATTGGGCTCAGAGAGTAAGATGTTTGTTTCAGCCAATAATTCTGCTCTTTTTATTTTTTTTTTAATTTTTTTTTTAAAGATTTTTTATTTATTCATTTGTCAGAGAGAGAGAGAGAGAGAGAGAGAGCACAGCAGAGGGAGAAGCAGGCTCCCTGCTGAGCATGGAGTCCGATGCGGGACTCGATCCCAGGACCCTGGGATCATGACCTGAGCCGAAGGCAGACGCTTAACCGACTGAGCCACCCAGGTGTCCCAATTCTGCTCTTTTTAAAAATCAGTTACTGGGGCACGTGGATGGCTCATTCGGTTAAACATCTGCCTCCGGCTCAGGTCATGATCCCAGTGTCCTGGGATTGAGCCCCACTGATGAGCTCCCTGCTCAGTGGGGAGTCTGCTTCACCCTCTCCCTCTGCCACTCTCCCTGCTCATTCTGTCACTCTCTCTCTCTCAAATAAATACAATCTTTTAAAATAAAATAAAATAAAAATCAGTTATTTTTAATACATGTATATGTTACTTTCCCACTACAGTCAAGTTCCTGAAAGACATGGTTTATGCCTCCTACTTCTACACATTCCCCCACAGCACAGAGCCGTGTGAACAGTAGAGATATAGAGGGGGAAAAAATACATCATTCCTAGAATGTCTTAACACGTTATCACAAAGGAACAATTCAACAGTCCATAAGCCTTGAATAAATTGGACTCAGCTCAATGAAAAATAACTCTCTAATCAAGTAAGTAGTTTAGTATCCTAAGCATTTTAGTAACTAAGAATAAAAATAAAACAAACAAAAAAAAAACACTCAGCTGGTTTATGAGGTTTTAAGCCAGAATATAAATGTTATGCCATGTCTGATCAATCTGGTTCCACCCATAAACCTTCATATAAAGCCACAGGCCCTCCCCATCCATGTTTCCTGTTTGAGGTCAAGAGCACTGGCGTAAAATTTCTGCCATCATTCCCCAGGTCATCCAATTCTCCCTCCCCCTATTTAAAAAAAAAAATTTTTTTTTTAAATTATCTCTATGCCCAACATAGGCTCAAACTCATGACCATGATATCAAGAGTTGCATGCTCAGGGCGCCTGGGTGGCTCAGTCGGTTAAGTGACTGCCTTCGGCTCAGGTCATGATCCTGGAGTCCCGGGATCGAGTCCCGCATCGGGCTCCCTGCTCAGCGGGGAGTCTGCTTCTCCCTCTGACCCTCCTCCCTCTCGTGCTGTCTGTCTCTCATTCTCTCTCTTGCAAATAAATAAATAAAATCTTTAAAAAAAAAAAAAGAGTTGCATGCTCTACCAATTGAGCCAGCCAGGCACCCCTCCTTCCCTCCCCCTATTTTTTGGTCTGCTGCTGTCAATTAAAGTTACTAAAGGGGTGCCTGGGTGGCTCAGTCAGTTAAGTGTCTGCTTTTGGCTCAGGTCATGATCCCAGAGTCCTGGGATCAAGCCCCAGGTTGGGCTCCTTGCTCAGCAGGGAGTCTGCTTCTCCCTCGCCCTCCATCCCTCCCCCTCCCCTGCTCATGGTCACTCGCTCTCACTTGGTCTCACTCCATCTCACTCTCTCTCTCTCAAATAAATGAATAAAATCTTAAAAAGAAAATAAAGTTACTAAAAGCAAGGAATACTGAGGATTCTGGCTTGGTTAATAGGGCCAAGAATACCTACCTGTACAGAGCACCTTCTATACACCAAGCACCTATCTTATTTCTTAAATTTCATGAGGTCATGAACTATTATTACTTTCATTTTACAGATACATAAACCCAGAAGTAAAGTTACTTATCCAAGGTCACACAGCTAATAAGTCTGTCAGATTCAGGATTCTTTACTCCCCAAGAAATAGATCAATAACAATCCCATCATAAAAAGGTCAAGATGATGGCCATACAAAGCATAACCACCAACATTAAGTGAACAAGGTCAGAAAGCAGCAAGGCCTAGAAAAGAAATTCTACAATCTTTCCACCTACTTTAAACCCACTGCCATCATAACAATTACAAGTTTGACAAGGGCGAGGAAAAGTTTTTCTGGTTGGTAATCCAATTTGGAAACTAAATAATTTGCTGCCATCTAGCTCAAAGATTGTATTTTTATGTAGTAGTTATTTTTCATTTTAAGACATTTTCATTAATAAGAGTAATGATCGATCCAATTCGGCTCTAACATAGTTTACAAATTCACTTAAAAAGTATTACTGAAAATCCTACTAAGTGCCCAATACAAGAAGAAAGAAAGGAGAAAGGAGAGAACATTTATGAGAATTTAACTATGTGCCAGGAACATAGCTATGTCTCCTCTAGATTCCTTACCTTATTCAAGACAAGTAACCCTAGAGGCACCTGAGTGACTCAGTCGGTTAAATGACTGACTCTTGATTTCAGCTCAGTCATGATGTCAGGATCATGAGATCAAGCCCCTTGTCAGGCTCTGCACTCAGTGTGGAGTCTGCTTAACCCCTCTCCCTCTGCTCCTCACTCCACTTGTGCTCTATCTCCAAAATAAAAATAAAATCTTAAAAAAAAAAAAAAACCTATGCAATAAATGCTATTATCCCTATTTTACAGATAGACTTCCCCAATGACACAAAGAGCCAAGATCCAAAGCTAAGGTAGACAAATTTCAGAGCCCTAAACAAAACAGTTTTTGCTCTTTAAAAGCCTATACTGTAGTCTAATGCAGAAACAGGTAACTTAAAATACAATGTTTTAGTATCACAATAGGGAGGAAAACAGAATGCTCTGAAAGCACATATGAGAGAGTCTACAGTTTCAGTAAAGGCTTTCAAGATGATGATGTCTATGCTAAGACCACAGCTACGAGCCATCCAGAACAGAAAGGCGATCTAGTCCACACTCTTTAAAAATACCTGGTACCCGAATGGTCAAGGACCTAACTCTGATACATTATATGAGCAAATAGTTTCTAACCAATGTTACATAGCAAATACCTTGCTGAACTATGTCTAGTATTTTGTAAAATCTGCAGGTCTATGTGTGTCATATATAAGAAGAAAATTAAATCTATGGTTATTCAAAGCCCTTTGGAAATCAATCATTCTGGATAAGCAATTTGATAACTGAAATAAGAGTTTACCCTCTGGTTTTCATACTACAGTTGGTCTTTGAACAATGCAGGGGTTAGGGGTACTGACCCCCTTGCAGTCAAAATTCACATATAACTTTTGACTCCCCCAAAATTTACCTGATTGTTAGAAAATTTAGCTGATTGTTAAAAAAAAAAATACTACTACTAAGGAAGAAACAATTGGCGATTTTAAATAAAAGCTGTTAAAATGAAAAAAAAAAAATAGCCAGATGTTGCCTGGAAGCCAACGATTGTTACGTTACTGGTAACATAAACAATTGAATAACATATATTTGATATGTTATATGCATTATATACTGTATTCTTACAATAAAGTAAGCTAAAGAAAATGTTATTAAAATTATAAGGAAGAGAAAATACATTACAGTGCCATATTATATTTATCAAAAAAAAAAAATCCACGGATAAGTGGACCTGTGCAGCTCAAAACCACATTGTTCAACACTCTGTTGTATTCCATATAAAAAACTTTCTAAGCTAAATACTTTAATGCCCTCATAAATGTACTACACAGACCATATACTTAACCTTTTCTTGGTAAGAGAGAATCTCACAAATTTCCATTATTATTCTATACTATTAGAAATATATTTGATACCTTAAAGCTAATTATGTAAGGTTGTTTTCTCTATGCTATCTATAGTTTTTAGATTTGGGATTTTTTATAGTTTTTCCTATTCTTCACTGCTATCATCTCAGCAATCTCACTATCCTGTTATCAGTATGTATGTATATGACAGCATCTCACCTCTTCTAAATTATTCCTCCTAATCCGCTACCTTAAAAACCACAAGTACCATATTTAAAATAAGTTATCAGTGAGAGCTAAAAAGCTTTATTTATAAAATATTACTTATAAAAATGACATCTACTTTAGGGATTTTACAATGATTCAGAAAGATGAGGAGCTGCCTACACTGGGTCTACAAAGGTAAAGAGTTACAATTTCAGATTTTCATACCTCTAGTTAAAATGTCTCTCTTGCCTTCTTTCACCTCAACTCAGATATTTCAGGCAGCCTTACCTGAAACCTCAGACCAGGTTACATAACCCTCTGAAGCTTTCCTATACGACACATTTTATCCTGCCCCATCCTTGCTAAACTCCACTGTATATATGTTTCTCCAGTATGACTATCAGTCCTTAACAGTCTCTTACCTGTGCTTCTTGAGCACAGAACCTATACTCTGACTTATAAATAAATGCTTGTTGAATAAAACAATGTCAGAGACTGAAACTGAATTTATGGCCATAAAGCCATAACACTCCATACAATTAAAAACGACCTTTCATACACATAATGATATTAACTTTCTTCTGCAAATATACACTCAGGACATCTAAATTTAAGGGAAAATCATATGAAAATTATTAAGTACAAGCATATGACAACATACTATTAAACCTTTTTTATCTACCACACCCTGAAAAACATCTTTTTATCTTGGGGGGAGAAAAGCAAAAATACATAACTATATTTTTCCCAGGCAACTACATATTTCTGTTCAACCTAAGTGCAAAGAATTGACATTTAAAGAATAGTAATTGTTGATGATCCAAGCTAAAATAAAAATTATCTTGGCTGTATCCAGCTACTTTAAGGTGTTAGAAAAGAGTCACCCATTACAGGATTCATAGATTCCTGATGTTGCAACGGTCTTAGAAGTTACCTCATGTTATAATATTCCTCCTCATTGCAGAAAGAATTCACTTTGCTAGAGATCATCCAATCCACTAGTTATTCAATGCACCCCTACATTTCTTCTTTCCTCTTTCACTCACTGACCCTCTGGACCCGCACAAAATACTATGCAAATAGTAGTCTTTCAAATATCTGTTCAACTTATTTTAGTAATTACAAAGTAATATAGGTGCTTATCTATTTCCAAGATTTCTTTGGCTCCTCAAAAATTATCCAGTAAAACGAAAACACGAGGCACATTTACAGGTGTTCTTTTGTAAACCTTAGTTTTCTTATTCTCATAACCACCCTATGAAATAGGCAAGATAAGTATCATCACCCCATTTAAAGAATCATCAATAAAGAGTAGTAGCTGAGAGTCACTATGAAGCTGATTTAGGAGCAAAGGAGACCTGCCTCTTACGAGCTGGATGATTCTAAGCCATTTCCTCCTCCCACAAACTGGGAATGATAGTATAATAGCTCCTAACCCATATAGTTATTGTCAAGATTAAGTAGACAATGCACAGTATCTCGTATAACTAATCCACTAAACAATTAAAGTTAGTTCATTATTATCACGCAAAAAAGAAATCACTTTTTTGGTAAATCACTTTTCCTCTCTGAATTTCACAGCAGCACTGGATCAAGAATTAAGGTCCTGTGTTCTACCTACCTTGTCTTCCACAAAACCAAAAAGTGTTTTTAGTTATTTGCAGCTTAATGACTATTTTTGTCCATCCCCATCCCCCAGCCCAACCACAATTTTTTAAATCTACTATTATCCTCTTCCAAATAAAATTCTCCAAAGTACAAAAATTGCTAAAGCCCTCTATTTTAAAAAGTAAATTCCCCTCAGTGGACTATAATAAGGTTCCACTACGATTAGCATGCAAACAATGAAATTTATATGTAAAATGGGAAGTACCACATTAACTGCTAAACAAACTGGTTTCTCTAACCTATTATTAAATTAACTTTTAAAAATTTTATCTGATATCTTCAAATGGTAGAGAATGCTATTTTACTGTTTGTGAAAACAACTATAACAGGAGAAACCTGTTTCACCTATCAAAACTATTGACAATGTTGACAAGAAATATAAAATGCATTTCAGAATTAAAAAAAAAAAAAAACTTAGAGACCTAGACTCATTTGTGAAAAATGAAGCTATATAACTCATGCATAAAAATTTTATAGGTTCGCTTGTATAGGTAAACCAGTGGTCCTAGGATTTGAATAATAATAATATTCTAGAATATTGAGGGAAAAATGGATGAAGGAAAGAAGACATTAACTGAATTACAATTCAGTACCAAACTTGATAGGCGTTCCACAAAAACTAGGACAAGGGCAAATCAAAACATTAGTCCAAACATGATCCTTAACAAACAGTAGGCGAAATATGACACAAAGATTTAAAATGAAAGAATACATACATACATACATACATACATAAATAAAATGAAAGAATACAGTTCATGAGGGAAGAGCTTTGCAGAAATAGTAAATGAATGAGGTCTGATGGCCTCAGATGCTAAAGTAACAAAATTACTATAAAAACAACCTCAGAAACCATACTGTCTGCCAGTAAATGTATGTATAGGCTCCCTTCAGTGGTTGACTTTTCACGAAACTAAAATACAATCTATTCAAAATGTCATACCAAGATAAATTACTCCAGAGAGACTACTCAAGGAAATTCCGGATAACCACTCTAAGAACCATTTGCATTTGTACAATGCTCTTAGCAGAGGCCCTCAAAATGACGAATACACCTTGAAGTACAGAATAAATATTCTATATGGTTTATCAAAAATTAGTATTCTGTCTCTTAAGCCTGCAACAGTGAAAAACCACAGGGTTCTATTTTTTTCTAAAAATAGTATTTGTTATTTGCATCCCCTGTGGTGGAAGTCTCATTTTGAAGTCTGGCAATTTTGCTTACTGCTGATAATGAGGGCAGAATATGGGTGTATATGTGGGGTAGGGGAAAAGTTGAGAAATCCCTCACTAGTACATGAATGTATCCTACACTTGCCCTTTTAAATGCGCTCCTTTCCTGGAAATTTCGCAAAAAAAAAAAAAAAATCCCTTTGGGGATTTGCATTACTTTCATATCTGTCAATATTTCACATGATAACCTTCAAAGAGTCCGACCACTTGTTCTTAATCATTTGCCAGGTAGACTGTATTTTCACCACAAATGTCAACTACTAGTGGGTGGTGTGCATGTGTATACGTACATAATACTCATTTATGTATATGTGTATTTCTGTAGAAAATACATAAATTAAAGACATCGATATCACAGTTTGTACCACAAAAAATGACGGTAGAAAATTTGGAAAGATTTTAATAAGCTCTATTTGGGAAGCCTAACACATCTCACAAAAGACAAAACAGAAAACAAAACAAAAAAACAACAAAAAACAAAAAAAACCAACACCCTGTGCTGACATGATTAGCTACTCCATTCAACTGGTGTGAGGTATCTGAGGCATGCTGCATTCTGAACCCTTATCATACCATTTGGGGTGTGCTATCCTGTGGAGCAGTTCATATGAAACTGCTGAAACCTTCTAAAATGATAGGATGACATACTTTATATATCACAAGCTTAAATAAACGAGGAACACAGTATGGCAACGACATAATTCGTTATTTATTTTAGAACAAAAGCTCATCCCAAAAATTCTTCGTCAACCATCCAGAAGTAGCCCAGCTTTTACCAACCAAGCAGTTATTTACTATAGCGACTTCATCACCAAGATTACCAAAATTTTCCACACGCTTCTAACAGTCTCTGTATGTGTTGTTACCTGGGCAACACTCTAAAAGGGCTTTTACCTTTACAGAACTGGGAGGTCAAAACGAAGTAAAGCTTCTTCAAATTAACTGTGCACCATTTTAATTAGAAGCACTAAGTGTGAAATTATCAGAAAACAGAAAACCTTGAGAACTACCACCAATTTGATTAAAAGACACACCTTACTGTCACTAATCTTCATTTCTAGCCACCCAATTCACCTGTGGAACAAGGGAAGCTCCATCCAGGACTTCAAAACATCCTCAGTCATACAGGCTGTCAAATACATAAGCGCTGAAATTCAAGGAACTTCTTTGAGTAGAAAAATAATCTATCAATCCCTCACATCTGGCTGTGGTATGAAATACCCTGCCTTGCTGCCCTAAATTCTGAAAGCTAGGAGGCTCAGCCATGGATCTGTAAAGACTGCCTTTCTGCCAAACCAGATCTGCCTCCAAAAATTAAGATCCAGTCATTTAGAAATCACATTTTAGAAGGCACTTTGAAAATACTTTCAAAACTGCTTCCTCCTCTACTACAACCAATTTGATGCTAGGTCTATTTGGCAAACAAAAAATAATGGTATCTCCTTACAAAGAAAATATTTTCCCTTACTTTCCAACAGTTTTAGGATTGGTAAACTTGAGGTTGCTTCCTTAACACTAATAATTTTTCCCTTCAGCTTTTACACTAAGGATATTCAAGTGCTCTCTGGGTCATATTCTAATCAAGTACATAGCATACAAAACTTCTTTAAGGTTAAAAAGTACTGGGGCGCCTGGGTGGCTCAGTCCTTAGGCTTCTGCCTTCAGCTCAGGTCATGATCCCAGGGCCCTGCTCCTCAGGAATCCTGCTTCTCCCTCTCCCCCTGCTTGTGTTCCCTCTCTCACTGTGTTCTCTCTGTCAAATAAATAAGTAAAATCTTTAAAAAAAAAAAAATGTTAAGAAGTACTAGATGACGCCAGAGTCAAAAATGAAAGATAAACTGAAAAGCAGAAGGGAAAACTGGCATTCAAGGCTCTTCACCATCTAGTACTAACTCTTTCTTGCTTAGCCTTTTCCTTCTATGCCTTTGATGACCCTGGCCCTAGGCTCAGAAAGGCCTTTCTTTACATACTATTTGTCCTATTCCCACATGTCCAAATCCCAACTGTTCGTCAAAGCATGGTTTTAAATGTCACCTCTTCCCTTATCCTTACAACTAAAAGAAATTGCTCCCTCCTCTCTCTAAACTCTCAGAGTGCCTTATCTTTATTTCTTTACCACACTTACTTTCTGCCATATAGTATCTTTGTTTCCATATTTAATCCCCACATAAACATGAAGGCCTTAGGGTCAAAATCCATGCCTTATTCAACTCTATTCATAAACTGCTTAATACAATGTCTGGCACATATTAAGCACCTCAACTGAGCTACATGAAAAGCTTTAGTTAGGAGAGAAGTCCACTAGAAACAACTCCAGATTATTAGGATTCTGGAGACCAGCCTTTGTTAATAACTAGCTGTATCACCTTGAACTTCAACCTTTTAGAATGTTCATCTGCAAAGTGAAGAGGGTGGACCAAACCAGTTTTTAACTGTAGGCTGTTATCTATCATTAGCTGGCTATAAAATCAATTTAGGGGTCAAAATCCAGCATTTTTTTTTTAATGAAATGAAGTGGAATATAAATATCAATGTGTACTGTAGGCAGTAGTGTGCTGAAAATGTTCAACAACCGGCTATACAAAGGGAAGAAAAAAGCCCTAAACTATACCACTTGCTGATTTCCCTGGTGTAAATACTCTCACGCCATAGACAACTTCAAGTTACCAGCATGATGTCACTGAACATGGAGCTAGGTGGGAAGAGGAAGGCACACTGCTTCTGCAAGGCAGTATGATGAGCCAGTTCCAGCAAGGTCCTGAAAAGACAAGTATTGTTTTGCCAAACTTTTCTTTCAACTTTGCATGCAGGCACAGGAGTGTGGAGGGAGAGGGGACTGAATCAAGGTATAAAATGTGTTTCTTACTGTAAGTCACAGTCAAAACGGTTTAATAAATGTTCAGCTAAACAATCTCCTAGTCTCATGTGTCCTACACAATGCAATAAATCTTATTCTTGGTTATGTATGTAATTTCTTTACCACCACAATTTATTTCTCTTCAAAAATGAGAGTTTCAGAGATGCCTATTAATATCACCAGAAGGCAACTTACAAGGAGTGGAAATTTGGCTTAGGAAGTATCAGAAAATGGCCAAGGTTCTCAGCCTTTGTTCAGCCCCATACACCTGAGGGACATAATTACATCCTACTAGTAGCAGTGGCTCATTTAGCAAAGGGTTGGGGGGAGAAGGGGAGAGGAAGAGGAAATGTATAGTATGAAAAAAAGTCCAAGTAACTGTGACATTTGTGCCCATGCCCCCACTCCACTGAGAACTCAGGTACAGAGAAAACCAGTGCTGTAAAAAAGTAAATTTCTATATCTGATGTTTCCCAGCCAATTTCTCCAGCACAAGCCTGCATCCCCAAACAAGATCTCCATTACTGAGAATTCCCTACTAGAATTAAGTTTCTGCCATGGACTAGAGACATGTACTTGTTGAATTTAGAATAAGCAAGGGAAAAAAAAAAAACCAGCATAGCCAACAGTTGTTAGACTTGATATTCTGGGAAAATCAGGCTTTTATTGGGGAAAAAAAAAACCTTTCTTACTTCTTATTTAAGCTTACTAAACTGAGTAAGGAGAGGGGAAGTTTCTTGAATATATTTTTGGCTGTTCTATGTCTATCACAACAACACAGTCTGTAACCAGATTTTTCATGAGTGTTTATAAAAAACTGTTTTTTCTATTTTTAAAGCTATTTAGAAAACAAGAAGGCTCAGAATTTCAAATAGACTAATAATCGTAGCCCAAATCTAACTCCAAATCAACTAAGTATATGCCTAGAAGTTTCCAATGAAAATCCCCCAAAATTACACCAAAAAGCACCAAAAGATGACAAAAAGGAGTCAGCATGAGCACAAATTTGCTATACTCAAACAATTTTGGCATCCTAGCTGTTGAATGCGTGCAATATGGAAAATAAATACGAAAAGGTAAATGTTGAGATACAAGTTCTGCTAAATTCCATTAACTCTTCCTTATTAGGGGTCCACTGAGGTTCACATACTTATTTACCCAATTTCAAATACCAACCATAAAGTGAAAATTATTTACCACTCTGAAAAGCCACGAGTCAAGTCAAGCAATGTCTTCTTCCATGTTCACAATATTAAACCTCTCCTCTAAAATGTGAGGTTTTACCATAACTCAGACTCAAGTCTGTACTTTCTCTGCCTCTACTGTTAGTGTGACAAATGTCATAAGACTATCTCCATAAGAAGTTCCTGAGCTATCTTTGCAGTACCAGAGGCTTGTATAGCCTTGTGCTCCTGGTCATCCTCAGACCCAGTGGCTGAGCCATTTATACAAGGCAAGAGCTACCTACAGGTAGCAACTCATTAAAACTTGTGAGACAGAGCAAAAATAGAAAAAAAAAAGCTCTGTGCCTGAGAATCCTATAGACTACAGTATCTATTTTCTAAACACCCTCTTTCCAGCCATAATCATCCCCACACCTCTTCAAGACAATGGTAGGATGGAATGCAGACCCAGTTCTACACCCTCAATGCAAGAAATTTTTGCTACTTAGCTACTACCCTCTTCAAAGTTCATCTCTTCAAGTTTGGCTATCTCCCACTCATAATATTTTTTCTTGGCACAACAGAATTCCTTCTTTTAACTACTCCATTAAGAATGGATAAAAGGACTTTTAGCTTTAATACTGTATCATCTGAGTTCAAATATACAGTAATTGAACAAGTTGAAATCTGGGTTAAAGCAAAGGAAAAAATTTTAATTACAACTTCTTAGAAGTCACAAGTTTTACACTGATGAGCAAACATGAAAACTTTTGTTTTATAAGCCTAATAAAATTCTGTCATTCAAAGAAAAACAGCACAGTAACTACTAGGGTAAAAAGAAAATTATCTGAATCATGAAACATTAGCAAAGGAACAAAAATTCTCAGAATACCAAAACTATAATATATAAAAGTTCCTATCAAATAACAGGCCAAAAACAAAAACAAAACTTCATACATGTATTGTCACACCTTTTTCTGCTGGGTGGTGTATTCACATGTCCCAATAGTACTGGGATCTACTACCTTGTTTCCAGCTTTCTAAAATACAGTGTAGGCTATATAATATGTTCACATATAAGCACTGCCCAACTACATCCACTTCTCCAGATGACTTATTAATACATCATATCAGAGCACATTTTGAACTGATTTAATATAGACACCAGTCTCTCAGAGTCTCAAGTAACTCACCAAGCTGGTGAGCATTTAAATACAAATGGATGAGGGGCGCCTGGGTGGCTCAGTCGTTAAGCATCTGCCTTCAGCTCAGGTCATGGTCCCAGGGTCCTGGGATCGAGCCGCATCCGGCTCCCTGCTCCGCAGGAAGCCTGCGTCTCCCTCTCCCACTCCCCCTGCTTCTGTTCCCTCTCTCGCTGTGTGTGTCTCTCTCTCTCAAATAAATAAATAAAATCTTTAAAAAAATAAATAAATACAAATGGATGAAACTCATCTGGTCTTTCTTCCTTGCAATTTCATTCAGTTTCCTATGGGGCTCTATTGAGATAATGAATCATAGACCAGTTTTGAGCTCTAGCAGCTTGTGGACCAATATTTTCCAAGGACAAAATCCACTTCCAATTTGACCACAAGCAAACTTCATTTTTCTATTTTCTGACATCATAGTACTGGATATTCTACAGAAATCAGCATAAGCTAAATATAAACACGATTATAAGAAAAGTCAGTTTTCATGAAATTGTGTTTTCAGAACTGCAACAAGCAACTACCTACCTCCTACCAAGTACAAGAAATTTTAAATGTATTAAAAATCCCTAAATCTTCCAGTACCAAAAATGCAGGCCTTGAAATCAGTTTCCAGTCAGCGCTGAAATCTCTCAAGCAAAAGTTCTCTTTACCATTAATTAGTGTAATGAGGTTGGCGTTTCTCTTCACTTGCAGGAAACCTTCAACTCTACAAGTGACCACCTACAGTTCGGTACATTTTCTAAGATAATCTTGAGAGGTACACGGAGAATACACAAGTACCTGGACACACTGCCCTGGGATCAGAAACAAATCCTGTCAGTCCAGTCCCCTAGCATCCAGCCACCTTCCGCTGGCCGGTGGCCCCTTTCCACATGCTGACGCACTGCCCAGCCCTGCACCGTTGGCGACCAGTGCAAAGCACTAGCCCCGGCTCAGAAACTTTGACTCAGTTATCAGGACACTAAGCACCCACTCCTGGACAGAGGATTTTCGTGGCCAGGCGGTCAACTCCGAAGCGGGGCATTCCTTGCAGGCAGAGATCTACCCAGGACGCAGCCCATCCCAAACTGCAAAACCACAAGCATCAACAGCAGGAGCGGAGCAAAGTGCCGGGAGGAGGCAGGGGGAGCGCGAGGGCGAGACGCGGTCACGAACAGAAGCCTGAGTGTGGGGTTAAAAAAAAAAAAAAAAATACCCTAGCCACACGCCCCCCCGAAGGCAGGGCTGCTGAGACCGCGAGCCCGGCAGCAAGCAAGGCGCAGCGGCGGAGGCGGCGGCAATGTCAGGAGGGCACAGCTGGAGGCGAGCACCCAAGTCCCCACCCCGCCCCCAGGTGAGGGGCGCCCCGACTCCGCCCGCCCGCCCGGGCCAGGAAGAGCGACCAGCAGGCAGAGCTGTGGGGTCCAGGAAGCGACCGACAGTCCCGAAACATCCGTGCCCTCCTCCCGGTGGTGCTCTCGCATCCAGTCCTCGGCCCGGCCCCGACATCGACCCTCCCCCGACTCAGCCCCGGCGCCAACACCCCCGGCCCGGCCCGCGGCTCCTAGACGCCCGACTGCCTGCGGGCCCCTAGGAGGCCGCCCTCGCCTCACCTCCTCACGTCTCCGCAGACAGGGCCGGAACAACTCTGCCGGGCGCCGCGTCCCACCCGCCGCCCCGCGCTCTGCGGCCGGGCCCGTCCCGTTCACTCCGCGGCCGCCGGAGCCCTGGGAGGGCGGAGGGAGCAAGGCGGAGGGAGTGGAGAATGGGGGGGGAGGGGGCAGAGAGGGACCGCCCGGCAGGAAGAGGCGAGGGAGGGGGCGGGCCGAGTAGGAGGTGGGTCGGGAGCGCGCCCGTCCGGGCCCCTCGGCGCGGCGTGCGCGCTCCTGAGGGCGGAGGAGCCTTCTCGGCCCTCGGGGGCGGCGCGCACGCGCGTACACGTCCGCGCCTGGCTGTGGTGGGGCTGGGGACGGGGGGGCCCGGGGGCTGGGGGCGGGGCAGTGAAGACCTGACAGAACTCGGGTTGTCAGAGGGGGGACCCGGGAAAGGGCGGGGGACGGTCGCCGTCCCTCAGAACCTTCCGGAGGGGTAACCGAGCCCGTGGGGCCAGCGAGTTCGGGCTCGCTGAGGGGCGTCCCCGAGCCCCGGGTGGGGTGGGCTGACGGGCCTGTCCAGCGGTTAGAGAGTTCTTAGATAAGTCTAAGTTTGGGGAGATTGTGTTCCTGCTCATAAATTGGTTTACATATTTTCACTCTTAATGCCCAGCAATCCTCAAGGAAGTCACCTTAAAGAACACTAACTTTTCTCGCCAGTTACTCTTACGTGCCTCTTTCAAGGTGTCTGGTGTGCTTGTCCAGCGCTCCCTTGCTGGTTCGTTCTGTGGGACTCAGGAGATCGAAGAGGGAAAACACCTGCTATGTATTTATATTAAGAAAACTCAAATCATTCTCTCCTTTGGGGCAGTAAATTTGGGAGTACAAATTAATAGAGATAAAATAAACCAACTCTTTTTCCTTTACAAATATTGTATTACTGATCCTTGAACTGTCAGTATCCTCCTTCGTAGATCTTGCAGCCAGAAATGACCTGTAAATTTTCCTAATTTCTATAGCACTTTGTTTCTATAGGTTTGAGGCACCGAATATATTCAACCCTATCTAGGTAAATCTGTGCAATATTTTATCCCCCTAGAGAGTCTTTGAGGACCTGCTTCATTCATTTTTATATCTTCCACAACGCCTAGAAAGTACTGCATAAATGTAATTGTATGAATGAATGAATGTAGTGCAGCAAGAGTTAAGTGTATGTCCAATGATTTAAGCTCTAGAATGAATTCTTTAGTTTAAAATTCTCCCTTCTGCCCCACTTCAATTCCCCTGCACTCATTTCCCCAACTAGATCCAAAAACAACCCTGAGAAATACATTTGTCCAAAAGGCCCTCTCACTCTCTCTCTCTTTTTTTCTTTTTCCTGACTTAGATGATTAGAGATGCTGGGACATATCAAGAGTGTTGAACAATCCTGCGTTTCCCCTATCTTCTGGGCTCCTTCCCTGAAGGTCCTCTAACCTCTGTATTCCAAGAGTCTACCTACCTCTGGGCCTGACTCAATAAATGCCAGAATTTTGATATTTAATAAAATTAGGGTTGCAATAACTCAAATCATCTGTATCTATTAATAATACACCAATAAGTACCTATTCATAATAAGCTGACAAGTAGGTACTGAGTCTCTAAATAAAGTATTAATAAAGTTACACTGGGCATCATGAGGAAATCAGTAGATGAAAAAGACGTAAGTTTCTACCTTCTGATATCTTCCAACTGGAGAGAAGCTTTTTGACAAAAAAGGGCAAACTCTGTCCCATGGCCACATGTTACACCTCTAATCACCAGGGGTCATTGTGTAAAACTGAACTGTCCCTCACAATAGAACTTAGATAAGAGATGTCACAAGAGAACCTAGATAAGAGACGAGTCACAAGAGAACCTAGATAAGAGACAGTGAAGGTGATTCCATACAAACTTATCCTCATCCTCAGGAAAACAATTCTAAGTACATGCCAAAGAGTTAATAACAAAGCATTGTTCATATAATGTGTGCTGCTCACGTCTCTTCCCACAACGACTTCCTTTGCAATAAGCATATGCTAGCAGCCCTAAACCTTCAAAGGACTAAAAGCCCTCACTTTGGCGGAGAGTATAAAATACTCTAGCATGGCTCATAACATGACAGAAACTGGTGGCCTAGGTCCAGATCTAACCCACAAACATGTTTGGTTTGGCCTGTGTGGTGCTTAAACAAATTAGCTAAAGTTAAAAATTAACACCAGAAGATTTCACATGCATTCTGGCTTCTCTTTAAAAAGCGAAAGGGAGCACCTGGCTGGCTCAGTCGGTTAAGTGTCTGCCTTCATCTGAGGTCATGATCCCAGGGTCCTGAAATGGAGCCCCATGATGTCAGGCTCTCTGCTCAGCTCCCTGCTCTTTAAAATAAAGTGAAAGATTTGGTAACAGTGGACCTCCATTTTCTCATGGTGACAATCGGCCGCCTACAGAGCATTCATTCTCTCCTTTCTCAAAGTTTCTGTATGCCCTATTTTGCCTTACCGTGTTTCCCTCATGTGGGTCTGCAACTCCCAATTTAAAATTTCATAATACCAAAAACAGGAAACAAGTTACACATTGAACAAAATGGGAGAGTTTAAATCACAGTTATTTAATGAGGTGAAATATTATATTTCTTTTATAATGGGCATTACTGGTTGACTCCCCAGCATGCATTTCTACCCCTCTGCAATTGTGAGGCAGCTAATGATGTGAATAAGAAAAGGCCCAGCTCCAGTCCCAGGTGTGGGCCTTAATTGATGTTCATAACCCGCCTAATCTGGTCTCTACCTAACTCTGTCAGTGTTCAAGGATCTAATGCAGATCTAAATTGGTCCAATCATAAGGGAGGCCAGATCTCAGGTTTATTAGCAGAAGAAATGTGCTCTCTTACTCTGGCTGGTGTGATAGGTGGACGTAAGTCCAGTAGTTACTGTGGCCACTTTGCTACCATGAGGAAAGCCAGCCTGAGGATAAAACTGACACATAATTGAAGAGCTCAAACCCAGGTTGAAGCCTACCCCTTCCTCCAGATTTAGTAAGTTCCCTGAGCCAATAAATTTTCTTGACTATTTTAAAAAGTTCAAATTTGGCTTTTTATTGCTTGCAGCCAAAGTTAAGTTTTCCATACACATCACAAAAGAAAAGGCATTATCTGATTCTTCTAAGGATACATTTTCAATGAGATGAATAGGTAACAACCTAGCTGGTAAAACGTAAAGGGTCTTGAAAGGAACCATCCCCCAAAACTCTTTCCCTCACTAGGTTACTTGATGCCCGGGAATCCATCATCACCACACTTTCTTTTTTGTTAACTTTAACTTAAATCCTGTGCCCTCTTTAAATCTACTTTCCCTGAGAAGAGGACTTCATGACTCCAATCAGCAAACCTGTATAAATGAATTTATCATAGTTTTTCAGTGGTTTTGTTTACTAGTGGAAAGATTAGGAAAGACACCAGGAACCTGAGAGAACAAAGGTGTCATAGAGGAGGTACAGAAGACAAACTTTTATATTTCAGTTTTATGTAGAGCTGAAATTCAGAGTAATTCAGGCAAATCATACTAAGCCTATATGATAAAGCAAACCTATATTAAAATCACACTTTTAAGACTGAGTAAGAACAAAATCAGTGAATATGTACGGATCAGAAAATTTCCTCAGCAGTGGAGGAGGTAGGCAAAGCCATAAATGTCTCTCTAAAAAAGAATAGCTAATGTACAATTTTTGTAATTTGAAAAGAAATAGAAAGAACACAGCCAAAAACTGTTTTTCCCATGCCTTGTGGCAAGTATCCAACATCCATCTCACCATCAGGGTCCTCTACTTTGGTCTAAGTGATTCTCTTTAATATATAACAAAATCACCCTGGGACTTTATTAGAAAATGCGGACCTCTATGTTTAAACCCTAAGAGATTCAGGGGACCCAGGACTTCTTTTATTTTAACTTCTTTTACAAAAATGTTTAAGATCATAAAAAACTAGAGAGAATGGTATGAGTCTTCAGATGCCAATCACTCAGCTTGAAAAATTATCAACACATGGCCAATCTCCTCTTCCCCACCCCTCATGTGGATTTCACCCATTAATACTTCATTACATAGTTCTAAAAGATAAGAATTTTTTTTTGCAATCAATAAAATCCAGAATGTGGTAAGCTCTGCAGGACAGACCACCAAATTCCTTCAACAAATAAATTGCATAAACAAAAATGGGAGGAAGTATGTCTTGAACTTGCTTGGATATTTTGTTTTTAACAGCTTCCTAAGTATAAATGCCATACAATAGATGGCATTTTGTTTGTTTTTTTTACTTATTTATTTCCAATATAGTTAATATAGTGTTATATCAGTTTCAGGTGTACAATATAGTGATTTTAAAAGTCCATACATCACCCAGTGCTAATCACTAGTGCACTCATTAATCCCCATCACCTATTTTACCCATCTCCCCATGCACCTCTCCTCTGGTAGCCATCAGTTTGTTCTTTGTAGTTAAGAATCTGTTTCTTAGGGGCGCCTGGGTGGCTCAGTTGGTTAAGTGACTGTCTTTGGCTCAGGTCATGATGCTGGGGTCCCAGGATCGAGTCCCACATTGGGCTCCCTGCTAAGCAGGGAGTCTGCTTCTCCCTCTGACCCTCTCCCCCCTCATTCTCTCTCTCTCTCTCAAATAAATAAATAAAATTAAAAAAAAAAAACTTTCTTGGTTTGCCTCTCTCTTTTCGTCCTTTGCTCATTTGTTTTGTTTCTTAAATTCCACATATGAGTGAAATCATATGGTATTTGTCTTTCTCTGACTGACTTATTTCACCTAGCATAATACTCTCTAGCTCATGTCGTTGCATAATGGCAAGATTTTATTCTTTTTGATGGTTCAGTAATACTCCAGTGTGTGTGTGTGTATACATCTTTTTTATCCATTCATCAGTTGATGGACATTTGGACTCTCTCCATAGTTTGGCTATTGTTGATAATGCTGCTGTAAACATCAGGGTGCATGTACCCCTTCAAATCTGTATTTTTTTTTTATCCTTTGGGTAAATACCTAGTAGTGCAATTGCTGGATTGTAGGGTAGTTCTATTTTAACTTTTTGAGGAAACGCCATACTGTTTTCCAGAGTGGCTGCACCAGTTTGCATTCCCACCAACAGTGCAAGGGGGTTCCCCTTTCTCTGCATCCTCGCCAGAGAACACAGGTAGTAATGTTGTTTCCTGTGTTCTTAATTTTAGCCATTCTGACCGGTGTGAGGTGATCTCTCATCATGGTTTTGATTTGAATTTCCCTTATGATGAGTGATGTTGAGCATCTTTTCATGTGTCTGTTGGCCATCTGGATGTCTTCTTTGGAGAAATGTCTGTTCATGTCTTCTGCCCATTTTTAAATTGGACTATTTGTTTTTTGGGTCTTGAGTTGTATAAATTCTTTATATATTTTGGATACCAACTCTTCATCAAATATGTCATTTGCAAATATCTTCTCCCATTCAATAGGTTGCCTTTTAGTTTTGTTGATCATTTCCTTCACTGTGCAGAAGCTTTTTATTTTGATATAGTCCCAAAGTTTATTTTTGCTCTTGTTTCCCTTGCCTCCAGAGACATATCTAGAAAAATGTTGCTGTGGCCGATGTCAGAGAGGTTACTGCCTATGTTCTCCTCTAGGATTTTTATGGTTTCAGGTCTCACATTTAGGTCTTCAATCCATGTTGAATTGATTTTTGTGTATGGTGTAAAAAAGGGGAAAAGATACATTCTTTTGAATGTATCTGACCAGTTTCTGCACATATTTAATGTATTCAATTTGGCAAGTTTTGAGATGTGTATATACCTATGAAACCATTACAACAGTCAAAATAATGAACATATCCGTTTCCCAAAAAAGTTTCCTTGTGCTTCCCTGCAATTTCTCTCTCTTACACCCTCTCCCATCCTCACGTAACCACTGATCTGTTGTCACTATAGATTAGTTTGCATTTTCCAGAGTTTTCTATCAATGGAATCATACACTATGTATTCTGTTTTGTGTTGCTTCTTTCACCTGGCACACTTATTTTGAGATTCACCCATGTTGTTGCATGCATCAGTAGTCACTGTTTTTTTAGTCTTCCAGGCTCATAGCATGTTCCCCATTCTTATTGGGCTTCAGTATGTACTTGGTGTCATCTCCCCTTCATGCTCTGTTTTTCTGTTTTCCTTTTTCTAGAACTTGGGAATTTCCCTTATCTTGCTTTCAAAATATTGAAACTGGTAATATATATCTTTTTCCATTTTTTAGATTATTATCTAGCATTCTAGATTTGATTACTTTTTTTAACAATGTAAAAAAATGGTTAGGGCGCCTGGGTGGCTCAGTTGTTAAGCATCTGCCTTCAGCTTCAGGTCACGATCCCAGAGTCCTGGGATCGAGTCCCACATCAGGCTCCCTGCTCGGCAGGAAGCCTGCTTCTCCCTCTCCCACTCCCCCTGCTTGTGTTCCTGCTCTCGCTATCTCTCTCTCTGTCAAATAAATAAATAAAATCTTTTTAAAAAATGGTTAAAAAGTTACTCATTTTTAACAATGTAAAGAAACTATTGAAAAGGAACTCTATGTTTTAACAATGGAAAGAAAGTATATAGTCAAAGAGGGAGCCTGACTCTGTGTTGATGTTGTGTCAGCCATTTTAACAGAGTTCTTGTTCCCTGATGCATTCCCCACCCCAGCACACAAACAGAGCTTTGGCAGTGACCCTAAGTCCCCTTGAAGTACTTGCCACAGACCTAGAATTTAGATTTTGGACATATCAGAAATATTCCTTAAATACATATGTTTTGCAGAGAAGCAACTTCAAAAATTACAAATAACTTGCATGGTAAAAGGAGGAAAATTACCACTTTCCTCTTCTGAGTCAAGGGAAATCCATGCCCTATCCACAACCTCCCACCCTTCCCCCCAAGACATTTTTTAGCCCCTTTTCCCTATGCCACATACAAAATAAGCTGCAAATTTGGAAAAAGAAAAAAAAAAGTTTATGTCTAAGTTCTATTGGAGTCTACCTAACCTAAAAATAAAGGAGAATTATTAAATGAAAATCATTGTTGCTTTAGAATGTATTGAAAGATACCTAACACTTCTCCAATTTCAGAAAGATTCTTACTGCTCTTTAATTCTTTGATTTAATGACAATAACAATTTCTTGTGGAAGATCATTAGTTTATAATGTTTATACCTACCTACAATTTCAAACTCTATACCAAAATCCAGGTTTTCGGATTATTTTTAATAAAAAGTGTGTCCTGTGATTATATTCCTAATATCTTAGTTCATAAAGTAGATGATTTGTAAATGGATGTCCACCTGTGCCATTTTCTATGCTTTTTGGTATATTTTATTTTTTTTTAATCTTTTTTTTTTAATTTTTTTTTAAATTTATTTATTTGAGAGAGAGAGAGAGAGAGAAACAGCATGAGAGGGGATAGGGTCAGAGGGAGAAGCAAGCTCCCCGCTGAGCCAGGAGCCCGATGTGGGACTCAATCCCAGGACTCCAGGATCATGACCTGAGCCGAAGGCAGTCGCTTAACCAACTGAGCCACCCAGGCGCCCTTTGGTATATTTTAAATTGCATAATAATTTTTAATTTAATTCCACCATCATTTTCTGCCTTACTTTGGATACATAATTTTCAATCTCTTTTATGGAATTAATATTTTTCTCTTCTGTGACCCCACAACACCTGGTACATACTTTCTTACAGCACCTGTAACACTTTCATACGTTTAAAAATATTCATGACTACCTCCACTAGATTCTTCCCCTAATACCTAGACATTCAGTAAATGTTTATTGTATGAGTAATATAGCATGAATGAACACATTCACAAATTTGTTTTAGAAATTACTGAGATGCGGGCGCCTGGGTGGCTCAGTTGGTTAAGCGACTGCCTTCAGCTCAGGTCATGATCCTGGAGTCCCTGGATCGAGTCCCGCATCGGGCTCCCTGCTCTGCGGGGAGTCTGCTTCTCCCTCTGACCCTGCTCTCTCTCATTCTCTCAAATAAATAAATAAAATCTTTAAAAAAAAAAAAAAGAAATTACTGAGATGCTTGTCTTCTAATGAAACAGAGCTTAAATAATATAATAAGCTACTAAGTTTCATACCAACTGGTCATAGTCTTTCTTTGGTTGCAAGTGAACAAAAATGTTCTCTTCACAGAGAAAGCAAGCATTTAAAGAAAATCATATCTATAGTATAAGTAAGGATCTTTATCAGTAATTCTAATTTGTTAATAATCAAGGTTTGACCTAACCATTTTATTAGAGGAAATATATTTAAGTCTCTATGCCAGTGACTCCTGACTAGTTGCTGCAACATCCATTTTCTCTTTCACCTTAGTAACAAAACCCCAAACTTACTCAAAATTAGAATGTGCATAGTTAAAAGACTACAATTCCTGATCTCCCTTGCAGCCATGTATTCTGAAAGAGAAGGAACTGAGACATTTTCTTCAAAGAGAAAGAATGGGCTCTTCTCCTTTCTTCCCTCCTGCTACCTGGACCATAGATAGGATGGTTGAATCTAGCAGCCATCTTGAACCAGAGTACAAGAGCGCACCATGGGAATGGTGAAGTGATGAACTGGAAGGATTTAGGTCCCTTATGATTTTGTAGAAGTTCCAACCAGCCTGAAATACTGACTTCCAAAACTTCTTTTGTAAAGAATGAAACCTTGTATATGTAATGCATTATTATTATTTTTGGTTTTACTCACTAGAGCTGGACCTAATTCTAAATAGTGCTGTTACTCCAAAACCTTATTTCAAATTTACACTCCTTAATTGATACCCATGATTTTAGAATAGAGAATTAAAATAGTTTCACAATGGGGTGCCTGGTGGCTCACTTGGTTAATCATCCAACTCTTGATTTCAGCTTAGGTCATGATCCCAGGATTGTGAGATCCAGATCCAGCCCCACATCGGGCTCCGCACTGAGCATGGAGCCTGCTTGGGAATCTCTCTCCTTCTCCCTCTACCCCTCCCGCATGCACATGCCCTCGCATGCGTGCTCTGTCTCTGTCTCTCTCTCAAATAAATAAATAATAAAATAGTTTCATAATAATGTAATTCCTTTAAAATTGATATTGTTTATTTGAATCTATCATATCTAGAAGGATAGCTGTTACAGAAAGTTTGGATGAGATTTTTGGTAATTCTTCGTCTTGACAACCATGGCTAAAAGGTATATTTTAATTTTTGTTTAAGTAATCTCTACACCCAATGTGAGGCTCTAACTTAGAACCTCGAGATCAACAGTCTCATGCTCTACCAATTGAGCCAGCCAGCCACCCCTAAAGGTATATTTTAAATACATTTTGGTTTGTTAATCTTCTCTGCAATTTTTCCCTACTTTAGGAGGCCTGAATTTTTTCATTCAAATTTTACATTTATTTCTTCCATAGAGCTTTTTTCTACATTCATTTATTTCAGGATTCTACTGTAGTGATTGGTAAATGAAACCAGTACTGAAATTATACAATTTTTATTTTATAAATTTGGGCTGGCAATGTGTATTTCCTCCTAAGATTTGTACCTGCAAGTTCTGAAAGGTTTCCACTAACCGTACAGTGGAAAATCTGTGTATTTGTTACATTGAATTAGTGTGACTTGAGAGATATAGTCAAAACATAACTGTTCTCTTGACATGAATTCAGAGGGTGAGTTTTTCCCCCTGTGACCAAGATGAAAATTCCAGCAAGTCTTATGACTTTTCTGCTCCCTTATCTTAACAATCACTTTAAATCACAAAATTCAGCCTCAGTTTGACATTTAGAAAGGAAAGTCTTAGAGAAAAGGAATGTAGTTGGCTGTTTTCTCTCTTTCCTATTTACTTTCTTCCCTACTCAGTAGCTGCTGTGATGGAATCTCTGGATTGCAGTTCAGAGAGGGACTAAGGATAAGGGAGCAGAAAGGTCTTACTTGCTGACTACAGTGAGAACCTTGTACTTGCTGAGATTGGCAGATATTTAAAACTGATTTTTTGTCTTGTGGGAACTTTTGTGAGTTCCTCAGAGACTCATGCTTGGTCAATCAAGTTCTAACTCCTCCAAAAACATCTGACACAGGACATATATTCTATTCCTTTTGGGGCTACTCCTCCCTTAGCTGCAGATTTTTTTGGATATCCACACCATACAGTTCTTTCTGTTAGAGCCCAATTGACGTATCAGGCAGTTCTCTTGGGTAGAATCAAAAAGATCTCTGAACTGGCTCTTTCTCCCCTGTGTGGTCCACATCTGGTCTGTGGGAAGCTTTATGCATCATTTGTCCTAACAAATTCTGAGAGAGCGTACTGGTCCCAGTGCAACTGGACATATCCTCTCCAACAACAACAAGTTTGCCAAGCCATCACTTTCTGATCCTCTGGATTTTCCAGGGAGTCAGATATCAGTCCTTTATACCCTGTCTTTGTGACCACAGTTTTCCGAATAATTCTATAAGAATCCCTACTATCAGGCCAGAGGTAAAATGGCCAGCACCCTCCCCTGCTCTACCTTAGTGAGAGGGGCATAGGATCCACAACATTGTTTTATCTAAAGAATACCACTTCACAAACACAGTTTCACTTTCCACTGCCTGACTCTTGTGGTTTTTAAGAACCATCTAACCAGTGGAAATTTGTTTTGAAATTTCTGCTGGGTGGTCTGGTACCTCACTCTGAAAAAATCACACCTGTTGCATTGGAGAGCTTCTTTCAAAATTTCTGTGCAACTTCCTTGTTACATCTGTTATAGCTTCAGGATGCAAATAGCCAGACTTTTCAGAGACATGTTTAACTAAGAATTAGCAGTTTTCCAATAAATTATGCTTTAAAAATGAAATCCTTTAGTAGAATAACAGGAATATAAAATTATTTTAAAAAATTATCACAAAGTAGTCACTTATATGCAAAGTAAAAGTTGGTATTTTTCTCTCTAAGCAGTAACTTTTATCAATAGTTTATTTGAATTACTACATCCTCTTTCCCACTCCACCATGAATACTTTCAGACCTAGGAAACCCTCCTTTAACAAACTCTGAATTCCTCATCCCAGAGTAAAAAAATATTTTAGAATACAAATTTGGCTGCCCTCTTTAAAATCAAACACATCTTTGAAAATCAAAAGCCCTTCTAGATACGTACAGTTGCTTCAGTTTGTGGAATAATTCCAATGACTGAATATATTACATAGCTTTCTACTGAATTACATTTCTACATATTTTAACTTTCCCTTATCCAAAAGCTTTCCTTCTAAGTGGATAAACAGAAGAAAAGGAAAAGTATATGCACATAATAGATTTGTGTCCCTGACATGATTCCCTTACTAATTTTTTCTCTAATTGGAATAATATATGACCTTTACTTACCCCCAAAACTCTGCCTTTTGAGGGATATTACTTCAAAGCCTTCCCCTTCCTTCTTTTTTTTTTTTTTAAGGTTTTATTTATTTATTTGACAGAGAAAGCAAGACAACACAAGCTGGGGGAACAGTAGGCAGGTGAGGGAGAAGCAGGCTCCCCGCCAAGCAGGGAGCCCGATGCGGGGCTCAATCCCAGGACCCTGGGATCATGACCTGAGCCGAAGGCAGATGCTTAACCATCTGAGCCACCCAGGCGCCCCTCCTTCCTTCTTGACAAAGCTTTCCATATCATCTTCATTTGGTCATTTTAATAGTAAACATTCCCATTCATTCTGAACAAATATTCATTGAGTACTTCTTAGGTAGAATGCACTGTTCTTGGTACTGAGATACAGCAATAAACATGAGAGAAAAAGTCCAGGATGACTTGTAGATACCTGTAGAAAACAGCAGCAGTTAAAAAATAAATAAACAGGGGCACCTGGTGGCTCAGTTGGTTAAGTGCCTGCCTTCGGCTCAGGTCATTATCTCGAGGTCCTGGGATTAAGCAGGGAGTCTGCTTCTCCCTATCCCTTTGCCTCCTCCCCACTGCTTGTGCTCTGTCTCTGTCTCTCTCTCAAATCGATAAATAAAATCTTTAAAAAAAATAAATAGACAGTATAATATAATGTCAGGTGCTGATAAATGCAATGAGGAAAAATAAAACCGTGCTGAATCACTATATTGTACACCTGAAACTAATATAATGCTGTATG
Organism: Mirounga leonina; assembly: GCF_011800145.1. Taxonomy (NCBI): domain Eukaryota; kingdom Metazoa; phylum Chordata; class Mammalia; order Carnivora; family Phocidae; genus Mirounga; species Mirounga leonina. The sequence continues at coordinate 52,201,377 of NW_023270389.1, forward strand.
TTAACTAACTGCAAGCAAAATAAAAACTTAAAAAACTAAAAAAAGAATTTATTAAATAAAACATTGTAAAAGAATAGGAAGTGCCATTTTAGATAAGGCAGTCGGGAAAGCCCTCTGTGAGGAAGTGTTAGAAAATCTATGATGTGAGGTCAGTTAATACAAATGGCCTGAGGTGGCAGAGTCCTTGGTGTGCTCTAAGAACAGCAGAGAAGCCAGTATAACTGGGGCCAATGATTGAAAGAAAAGTGGTAGGAGATGAGTTTGGGGGAGTGGGAAGAGCTAACTAGTGGCCAAGATGATAGAGGGCCTTTGTAGACCATGGCCCAACTTTAGAATGTACAACTTAGATTTCATTCCATGTTGATGGAAAACCATTTTAAGTAGAGGAGTGACAAGATTGGTTCTATGCTTTAAGAAGATCAATCTGGCTGTAGAGTTGAGAACTGACTATGGAGGAACAAGAGTAAAAACATGGAGACCATTTAGAAAACTAGTTTAGAAGACCAGATAAGAAGGATGGTAGCTTGAAATAGAGGCATATTGAGAGAGGTGGGAAGAGGTGACTGGATTCTGGATGTATTTTGGAGATAGAACCAATAGGATTTACTGATGACCTGAGAGTTAAAAAGGAGTTGGGGCTGATTTTAGGAGTTTGACTCAAGCAATTAGGTAAATGGTGGGAACACTGGGAAAGGGACAAATGGAGTTGGAGGACTGTAAATAATCTAAAGTTGAATTTTACATTTTCAGTTTGAAAACTGTTAGCCATCCAAGTGAACATTTTGACCTTAAAATTAGATATATGATCTTGGGTATAAGCTAGAGAGAGAGAGAGATGAGTCTCAAAGACTCATCAACATATAGTTTTCCTTTAAAAAAAAAAAAAGAAAGAAAAGAAAAACAATCTCAAACTTACAGGAAAGTTGCAAATACAGCATAAACAACTTCTTTCCTTAGTCATTTGAGTCAATATTGACTCAATAATGACCCAGTGAGAATGCTACTCCATACCCCATCACTTCCTAATACTTTAGTGTGTTCTTCCTGCTTAACCACAATAAAGTCATTGAAATCCAGAAATTAAGGCTGCCATATTACCAACATCTAATCCTAATGACCTTTATATCGAAAGGATTTAGGGGTGCTTGTGTGGTGCAGTCGGTTAAGTGCCGACTCTTGGTTTCAGCTCAGGTCATGATCTCAGGGTCATGAGATCAAGCCCTGCATCAGGCTCCGTGCTCAGTGCTGAATCTGCTTAAGATTCTCTCTCTTTCTCCTTCTGCCCCTCCTGCTTGTGCTCTCTCTCTCTCTAAAATAAATAAATAAATCTTAAAAAATAAAAAATTCAGTTCAGAATTATGTTTCTTTAGTCTTTTTCATTCTGGAACAGTTTCTTACTCTTTCCTTGATTTTCATGACCTTCTACTTTTTAAGATTACAGGGAAGGGAAAGGAACTGAAAGAAAGAAAAGGGAAAGAGTATATGTATATGGTTTATAAAGCCATGAAACTGGTTGAGATCTCCCAGGGAATAAGGACAAATAAAAGAGAACTGAGTCTTGGGGAACCCCAACTTTGACATTCACTTGTCAATAAAATGAGGAGGAACTAACAAAGTAGATTGTGAAGAAGGAGCCAAAGAGATGGGGGAAACCAGGAGAGGGAAGTTTCTTGGAGGCCAACATAGTATGTATTCTGAAAAGATCAACTATGTTGAATACTACTAAGAGGTAAAGCATGATGAAGACTGAGAACTCAGCATTGAATTTAATGATATGGTGGGCAATGGTAGACTTGATGAGAGCATTCACAGTGGAATGATGAGGGCATAAAGCCTTATGGCAGTGAATTCGACTGAAAGATGATTACATGGGGACAGCACATTTATAAAATTTTCTGCCCAGTTTTATCCTATAAAGAGGATTAAAGAAATGGGGCAGTGTCCAAAGAGGGAAGAGAGATCAAGAGAGGGTTTCTTTTATTAAATTAGAGATATTAAATGTATTTCTTTTCTTTCTTTTTTATTTTCTAGTAGGCTCCACACCCACATGGAGCCCAACACAGGGCTTGAACTCACAACCCTGAGATTAAGACTTGAGCTGAGATCAAGAGTTGGATGTTTAACCAGCTGAGCCACCCAGGCATGCTATTAAATGTATTTCTATGTTAGTGTTAATGATCCCACAGAACCAGGAAATCTGATACAGGAAAAAGATAGGATAATTTTAGAAGTGAAGTTCTTGAGCAGGCAAAAAGGACCCAGAGCACAGAAGGAGGGGTTGGATTCAAACAGCAACAGGAACAGTTCAGCCTTCATAGTTAAGAGGGAAGGTAAGATGCAGGGAGTGGGTAGAATTAGTGGTGAGAAGTTGTGAAAGTTCTCTGCTGACTGCTTCTTTTTCCTCAGTGAAATAAAAAGCGAAGTCATCAGCTAGGATGGAGAAGAGGGGAAGAGGCTGGAGAGGAATGGCATCATCTGGAAAAGTGGGTGAGTCAAATGACTAGGGAAATGTAAAGAATGGCTGGACAACATTGAGAACCCACTTGAAACTTGAGGTCACAATTTTAAAGTGAGTCCAGTCAGCATGATAATTTTTTTTCTCTGGTTGATTAGACTGAGTAGATGGGAAGTTGTATTATACCAGGAGTTTTGCCAAGCAAGTACCAACAGAGAAAAGGGTGAGGGTGTTGAGGGCATAAGCTATGAGTGCTCACAGTATAAATCATCTCATGAAAGAGTTTATAAAACATTATCCACACAATGTTTAAAATGCATTTTAATAAAAAATTAAAATATTTATAAAGTAGTTTCACCAAGTAATGTGTGTGTATATATAAAACACATAAATATATAAATAAAATATTATCTTCTTAACTATAATTGCCAATCACATTTGGAGACAATATCGTTCATATGCACAGGAATTACAAATAGTAAATAAATTTCAGAAATCGATATTACTGTCATCATCAATATTTTCACTGTACAACTATGGGCTCTATAATAAATGGCTCTTGTTCCTTATCTCAGAACTGAATACAGTTTAGGAAATCCTGAGCTAAACTTTTCCCTTTGCATCCAGGAGGCAATTAACTTTTTTTTTATTATGTTATGTTAGTCACCATACATTACATCATTAGTTTTTGATGTAGTGTTCCATGATTCATTGTTTGAGTATCACACCCACTGCTCCATGCAGAACATGTCCTCTTTAATACCCATCTCCAGGCTAACCCATCCCCCCACCCCCCTCCCCTCTAGAACCCTGTTTGTTTCTCAGAGTCCACAGTCTCTCATGGTTCGTCTCCCCCTCCGATTTCCCCCCCTTCATTCTTCCCATCCTTTTTTTTTTAACATATAATGTATTATTTGTTTCAGAGGTACAGGTCTGTGATTCAACAGTCTTACACAATTCACAGCACGCACCATAGCACATACTCTCCCCAATGTCTATCACCCAGCCACCCCATCCCTCCCACCCCAGGAGGCAATTAACTTAAGTGTTTTGGTCCACCTCACCTCTGCTCTGTCCTGAGGCACCAACAGTTCAAGTAGCTATTAGTTCAGTAGTTTTATTATCTCATTCCAAAGATAGTGTAACTAATCCAATAGGGAAATCCATTGGTACTGACTATGTGAGAATAGTTACATGTATATCACACATGGCTCCATTTTTGATATCCAGATGTGCCTCAGGCCTCAGGCCCTCTCAGAACTGGATGGGTCAAGATCTTTGTATGTATATTCATTCATCCCCTCACAATTAATTGAACATTATCTTGTGTTGGCTCAGTGGGGGGAAGTAAAAATAAATACGCTATGCTTTCTACTGTCAAGAGGTTTTCTCAACAACAGGCCAGATGAGACATGCACATGAAGAATTTTATAAAGCAGTTTGTGGTGAGTGTTATGTTGTTAATACCAGGTGAATGCTATAGTTATATAGAGTTAGAGAAGGCATTAGAGAAGACATGGTGTTTGAACTGGGACTTGAAGGATGGCAGAATTTGAAGGGAGAGAATAGAATAAGAAAGCATTCCAGGCAGAAGGCGCGGCATGAGCAAAAGCAACGGACTTTAAGGAGGAAAAAATGGGTGGAAAGAATGACATGCTTTAGATATCATTGACAGTAAGACCAAAAATCCACTCGATAAACTTTAGGTAAAATAGGATCTATTTAAAGAGAAATCCTCACAGATTCAAGAATGGGCAGGAAGTTTATCTGGGCCCCGCAAATGTGTGGAACCAGGAACTGGAAAGTTAAGAAGCAAGGTTAATCTTTCCTTCATTTCTATTTTTCATTGCCTACTTCTTTTTTCTCTCTCTCTCTCTCTCCCTGGTGTATCAGTTTGGGGCCTCCAAAAAATAAACACCAAGATACGCACATAGGAGAAAAAAAAAACACCCTATCTCCTAATACTAGTTCCCAACAACTTATCAAGAAGAGCCTCTGTGATCCATTTCCAATTTCCTGGAATGGAGAATTAGAATGACACCATTTGGGTCAAATATCTACACAGCCGTTGCTAGGGAGTATGAGGTTGTACGGTACCAATATGGAAACTAGGCCCATTATACAGAAGGGGCTGAGGATAATGTGCAGTTTGTTAAGAAGGAGGGTAGGCAGAGTGATAGAGGCATCTCTGTTTTCAAGAATACTTGAGTTGGAATACAAAGATCTGGGTTTGAATCACAAATCTGACATATATTACCTATGTTATTTTCTTAGCTAAGAGTTCCTCCCTGTATATGGTGCTTCCTCGTCTGTTAAAGGAGAATTAATAATACTTTACAGGGCAATTACAAGAATTAAGCAATATAATAAATATGAAAACACCTTGAAAATTTTAAAGCCCTATGCAAGAACAAAGGGCAGAAGGATTAAAGAAAGAACAATTAGTCCAGATTCCATAAATCAGAGTTTTTATTTTAATAGTGGAATGCATGCTGAATTCAAGCAAAGAATATGGAGTCAGAGAATCTGTTAGGAAGCTATACAAATAATCAGTTTGTAAGGATGTGGTACCAGTTCATTTCAGGGGTGAAAGGCAGTGGTGGTAAAAGTACAATAGTAATAGTAGTAATAAAATTAGGATAGAATAGTATTAGAATTAAGACAGCAATGGAATTAAGTAAGAAAGTGGATGTGAAAATAATTTTGGAACCTTATGCCAATGTGAGCCATCCCATGCAAATTTACTCCTCCAGACTCTGGATAAACTTATGAAAAAGGAAAGAGATTAAATTTCATTCAGGAATATTCTTCTGAGGGTGCCTGGATGGCTCAGTCAGTTGGGCGACCCACTCTTGGTTTCCGCTCAGGTCATGATCTCAGGGTCCTGAGATCAAGTCCCATGTTGGGCTGTGCACTCAGCATGGAGTCCGCTTGAGAGATTCTCTCTCTCTCTCCCCCTCTCCCTTCCCCTCCTCCTTTCCCCCTGTCCCCTGCTTATGCTCTCTCTCTTTCTCTCAAATCAATAAATAAAATCTTTATTTTTTTAAAAAAAGGAATACTCTTCTGGAAAGAGAATTGAGCTCCTTGCACAGGAAACTCATCTGAAGAAAAGAAGATTTAAAATGTTAAAATGATACCTTTGAGCCAGAATTAACCTCCAGGGATAGAGGAAATTTGTTCATGAGAAAAAGCATAAGTAGATGGCCAAGTATAATATTTTTGACTGGTACCAAAAGACTATTTTGCCCAACAATATATTCCACTGTTCATGCTATGGTGGCTAATGTTTACTGTTTTGAATTAAAGACATTGAAGGTTTCTATTAAATATATACATTATCTTGGAATAATTCAGCAAGAAAAAATAGCTTGTTATGGGGCACCTGGGTGGTTCTGTCGTTAAGCGTCTGCCTTCAGCTCAGGTCATGATCCCAGGGTCCTGGGATCGAGCCCCGCATTGGGATCCCTGCTCGGCAGGAAGCCTGCTTCTCCCACCCCTACTCCCCCTGCTTCTGTTCCCTCTCTCACTGTCTCTCTCTCTGTCAAATAAATAAAATCTTAAAAAAAAAAAAAAAGCTTGTTATAAGATACAAGCAGAGGAACCCCCTAATAGGGAGATTTCTAGAGACACAAAGCTTGTTGAAAAATATCACCTTAAAACTAATTAGTTTATCAGAGTATCTGTCCTATCACCTAGAAGGAAGAGAAGGAAAAGCGATGAAAGACAGGAGAATTTTGCTGCAGAAGCAGATCACAGATGGCCTCAAGCTGGGATTGACAACTTCTGAGAATTGTTGTATTGTCACGACTCATCTCCCACCCTTCACCCCTGGCTGCTACGTGTCATCTGAAGCAGAACATTGGGAAATAGCCCGGGGGCAATTGTACCCTGGATTTTAGGCTCATCTAACAGTAGAAGCAACTAGAAAGATAGCGCTGTTACATGCTGAGAGAAAATTTCAGGACTAGGTTTGAGGTGGAAGGGGACAGAATCAGAAATTAAATTTTGGATGCGTCAAGTTTCAGATACTTATTAAATAACCAAATGCAGTGTCACATAAGCAGTGTCTAATCATATATATATATATACGATTAGAATTCAATCAGGTGAGAAGCCTGAGCCACAGATAGAAATTTGGGATTGCCAGTATATAGAGATGATATTTAAAACCATGAGAATGAGAGGTGCCTGGCTGACTCAGTTGGAAGAGCATACAACTCTTGATCTCGGGTTCATGAATTCTAGCCCCACATTGGGGGTAGAGATGACTAAAAGAAATAAATAAATAAACTTAAAACAAAAACAAAAACATGAGAATGAGATCACCGAGGGAGGGAATGGAGACAGAGAAAAGAAAAGAACCAAGCCTAGAGCCCTAGAGCAGTTCAAAGATTGAAGACTGAGAAGAGGATGAACTCTCCAAGGAAACTCAGACGAGCGGCTTGTGAAATAGAAAGGAGATCAGATTAAGTGTGGTGTCCAGGGAGCCAAAGGAAGATAGTGTTTCAAGGAGAGAGGAATTCTCAGCCGGTATTGAATGCTGCTGATAGGGTCAAGAAGATAAGAGAATTCTAAGACTAGTCCCGAGTTTCAAGGAAATGAAGGTAACAAAGACTTGGCTTTTTAGCTCACAACAATAGAGATGATGATTTCTTGCTGCCTTTTAGATAAATATATGGTACCATCTTCAAGAAGATTCTAATCAGAATATTCACTGAACTTGCTACAGTTCCCAAATAGTCACATTTACTGAGTGCCTTTTATGAAGAAGACCCTGTGATAGTTGTTGGGGAAACAAAAATGAGTAAGATATGAGTCCTGACTTGAAAAATACTCATTGCTACTATATTCTGAATACATAAGTAGGTGTCCAGCACTGTGTAAAGCTTTACAATACTTTACAAATACTATCTCATTTAACATTAACAACAAACTTATGTGCTGGGTATTTTTATACTCTTATTTATTGATTTATTGATTTTTTATTTTTTATTTTTAAGTAATCTACACCCAACGTGGGGCTCAAACTCACAACTCCAAGATCAAGAGCTGCATGCCCTCCGACTGAGCCAGCCAGGTGCCCCTATACTCATTTTTAAAATGAGAAAACAGAGGCTTAGACTGGTTAAATAATTTGACCAAGTCATTTAGGCACTAGTAGTAAGAGCAGGAAGCAGGTGTGTGTATGAGTATATGTGTGTGACGTAAACAGCCATTTATTTCACTCATAGTTTTATGGATCAACAGTTGGGGCTGGTCTTACATGGGGAGCTCTTCTGGTCCCATTGGACTCATTCATGTGTTTACATCAATAGTCTGCTGGGGAAGTGGGGGTGACGAGCCATATGTCTCTCATCTTCCAGCAGACCAGCCTAGGCTTAGCCACATGGACTGTCAGGGTTATAAGAGTGAAACTGGAAGCATGCAAGGTCTCTCAAGGCCAAGAACTGGCATCAAGTCACTTCTACCACATTTTGTTGGCCAGAGTAAGTCACAAGGTCCATATCCAAGGTGTGGGGAAATTGCTCAGTAAATGTGTCCACAACATCTTGCATTTAGCTGGTGCTCAGTAAATGCTTATGAAACAAATGAAAACTTTCCTTTTTTTTTTTTTTTTTTAAGATTTTATTTATTTTTTGACAGAGAGAGAGACAGCGAGAGAGGGAACACAAGCAGGGGGAGTAGGAGAGTGAGAAGCAGGCTTCCTGCTGAGAAAGGAGCCCGATGTGGAGCTCAATCCCAGGACCCTGGGATCAGGACCTGAGCTGAAGGCAGATGTTTAACGACTGAGCCACCCAGGCGCCCAAAAAGAAAACTTTCAATCTTAAACTATACAGACTTCATTCAATGCAATCAACTGCTAAATTTTATTCCTCATCTGCTAAGGGCCAGGAAACCTCAAACCATCCATTCTCATCTTTGGTTTCAGAATAGCAAATGAGGGAGCAGGAAGGTGGGGCAAAAGGCAGAGGGTCACAGAAGCTCAGCTAGCCCCAAAAATCTCCTCTAAAGAGATCCAGAGCATCATTAGAGGTCTGGGCCAGATACCCAGTCACCTGAATTGAAAGCCACATGCTCTTCCCTTAAGGGTAAAGAAAGACTTTTAGGTCTCTGAGAGGACATAGAGACAGCCTCTTTTGACTCTCCCCCCACCCCAGATTTAACAGCTTTATTAAGATTTAAATGATGTGGAATGAATTGCACATATTTAAAAATGTACAGTTTGATACCTCTTGATGTACGTATATACCTATGAAACTATTGCCACAATCAAAATAATGAACTTGTCCATCACCCAAGCTATCTCATGCCCCTTTGTTATCCCTCCCTGCGGTCCCTCCTGTCCACCCCTGCCCCAGGCAACCACTGATTTGCTTTCTGTCACTATAAACTAGTTTGCATTTTCTAGAATTTTATTTAAATAAAATCACACATTCTTTTTTCAGTCTGGCTTCTTTCATTCAGCATAATTATTTTGAGATACATCCATGTTGTGTGTCTCAATACTTTATTTCTTTTCATTGCTCTGTAATAATCCATTGTATGGGGGTGCCTGGGTGGCTCAGTAGATTAAGAGTCTGCCTTCTGCTCAGGTCATGATCCTAGGGTCCCCTGCTCAGTGGGGAATCTGCTTCTCCCTCTGCCTTCCCCCCAGTTGTGCTCATGCTTTCTCTCTCTCTCTCAAATAAATAAATAAAATCTTTTTAAAAAATCCATTGTATAGGTATATCACTATTTATTTATCCATGCATATAGTGATGGACTTTTGGGGTTGTAGGAGTCAGATTTTTAAATTCAGTTTAGTTTTACTCGAAAGTCTGTGATTTTATCTGCTATGTAATAAGTACACTTTGTTATGGACTGAATTGTGTCTTCCCCACCCCCCCAAATTCTTATGTTGAAACTCTAACCCCCAATGTGACTACATTTGGAGATAGTGAGGTAACTTTAAGGAGGTAACTAGGATTAAATGAGATCCTAAGTGTGAGGCCTCAATCCAAAAGAACTGGTGTCCTAACAAGAAGAGGAAATGGGGTGCCTGGGTGGTTCGGTCAGTTAAGCATCTAACTCTTGGTTTGGGCTCAGGTCATGATCTCAGGGTCCTGGGATGGAGCCCCATGGTGGGCTCTGTGCTCAGCGCAGAGTCTGCTTGAGATTCTCTCTCCCTCTCCCACTGCCCTTCCTGCTCATGCTCTCTCTCTAAAATAAATAAATACATCTTAAAAAAAAAAAAAGGAGGAGGAGGAGAAGAGACACCAGCACGTACACACTTTCCCTCTCTCTCTGCACAGGAAAAAAGGCTGGGTGAATATGTCCAGTGAGAAGGTGACCATCTGCCAGTGAGAAAAAGATGTCTCACCGGAAACTGACCCTGCTAGCACTTTGATATTGGACTCCCAGCCTCCATAACTGTGAGAAAATGTCTGTTGTTTAGGGCACCCTGTCTGTGGTATTTTACTATGGCAGTCTGAGCAGACTAATACGTACTTCAAGTGAAAAGATTAATGACTTCTGAATTTCAACAGGTGCAAAATGAACCCAATATCTTCCCCCACCAAAATTTGGTCCCCTATTAGCATGCGTGATCTCTCTGAATGGCACCACCATTGAATCTATCAGGGAAATCCAAACCCAGAGGCTCTTGTTAACATTTCTCTCTCTTTCTCTCGCCTATCCCCCCATTTCCAACTCATCTCTCCATTCTATTAATTTCACCTCTGACTAGTCCTTAAACCCAGCCACTTCGCTTTCCCTCCACAGCCATCTCTACCTCAAGTGACCATCCATTCTTACTTGGGCTAGAATCACAGTGTCTGAACACTCTCCCTATCCCTCTGATTCATTCTCCACATGATAGCCAGAGTTTTGATTCAAAACCAAAACCAGTTATCACCCTTCTGCCACGAACAGTTCCCAAAGCTCCTAGAATAAAGACCAAGTTCCCTAACTGGTCTATGAGGCCCTTCATAACTGGCCTCTCTCTCCAGCCTTCCTTTCACTAGTTTTCTCCCTCATTCTCTATCCTTCAGTCACACTGGCCTTCCCATTCCCTAAATGTGCCTGTGGCTCCCACAGGTCTATTTCCTCTATCTAGACTCTCTCTACCCTTCTGTTTGACTTTACCTCAATCATCACTTCACCAGCAAAGCCTTCTGGGACTTCTCTGCCTATGACAGCTAACCTGTTATGCACCTAAAATTACAGTGGTAATTTACATCTGTCTGTGTGATTCTTTGATTAATGTCTGCTTCTCCAGTGCCTACCACATGTATAAATATAATAGGAATTCTTATCCTGAGATGCAGAAATCTTTTAGACAGGTCCACGGATGCCCTGAAACTATGTAAAATTTTTCATGCATTGGCTAGCTGTATGTTTTTCTGCAGATAAGGGCCACAGTTTATATCATATTCTTATCCATTAGGAGGAAATTAGATTCAGTGGTTGGTCCATTTTCTTATTTCTTGTTGGCCTGGAGCTCCCTGTTTAAAAGCAGAAGAGAAAGAAAAGATGAATACAAGAACTAATGCTGTTCTGCATTATAATGTAAATTTCTTTTTTTTTAAGATTTTATTTATTTATTTGTCGGAGAGAGAGAGAGAGAGCATGCACAAGCAAGGGGAGCGGCAGGCAGAGGGAGAAGCAGGCTCCTCGCTGAGCAAGGAGCCCAAGGCGGGACTCGATCCCAGGACCCTGAGATCATGACCTGAGCCCAAGGCAGACGCTTAACCTACTGAGCCACCCAGGCATCCCTATAATGTAAATTTCCATCTCCATTGTGTATGAGGGCTATGTTATGTAGAAAAATTAAGACAATGGTTCTTTTCCTCTTTATTGGTACTGCTCTGAAAATAGAGGTTTGTCCTTGAGAAATCAATGTGTGTATATGTGCATGATCTGATGATTGTCTCCTAGGTCCTTAGAATACTGAATCTCCTTCTAGACTCTAGACTACGCAACTACACTTAGAATGGAAAGCTCACATGGAACTCCTATCCCTTCCCTGTGGTATTATTCTAGACTGAAACAACCAAGATGGGGAAATGTGCTGTTGGGGAATATTCAGATCCATAGGCTATCAGGAGGGAGAAAGAGACTGTGGACTAGAGTCTATGATCCAAACCATTAGCAGCAGAAAAATGAAGGGTATTCTCTAACTGAACAGAGAATTCCTTCCTGAGCAGCAGAGTGCAGGGAGGTGAAGCCATAATAGATGTGGATCAACCTTTCTCACCCTTCACTTTTCCCAAATATGCCAAGGATGGTGATTCTAATGAGTGTGCGAGGGAAATCTGTGGTTTGGGTTGTACCCTGCAGAGGGAAGCATAGAGAGCTCTGGGAGCACTTATGAGCCACATGGAAGGAAAGAAGGCTATGAAGGAATGTTTCCCTTAAGAGAAGACATCTGAGCTGTATTTTGGATTAATAACATTTTTCATAAACTGTTTTGCAAAATCAATAGAAATCTTGACGAGCAGAATTTAGGGAACTGAAGCCTAGGTAAGTGAAGATATTTCCCCAAAGAAAATATGAAGCATATGGTCTGACATCAAATGATTTGGCAATAATGACAGAATATTTGAAATTGGGACTCTAGAAAAAGAGAGCATATGGTCACTCTAAGCATAGGGTGTAGCTTGGGAGAAGGCTCTAAGGTATGAGAGAATTGAGCCAACAAAAAGATGACTGAATACACTGAGATTAAGCAAATGTCTAATGTCATCAACATTGATTGCAGAGAGTTAAAAATAAAGCTAAGATATAGAAGCCAACCAAGATCCCCTGAAGAGTTTCCCTCCCACTCTCCTCTCTCTGGTGTGACTGATATTAACAGCCTCCACCAACATCCAGCAGGTAGGCTTCAGAAGTGGGTGATGATGGATTTTGAGGTAATAAAATATATGAAGGCCAGCAAAAAGCAGCAAAGTAATTGGGAAATAGGCAGCAAATACTGCTCCAGAAATACTGATCATACTTCCTCTAAACTCCCACCTTGAGACAAATACCAGCATTGCAACTATTTTATTTAATAGTTTAAAAAAGCGTATTTAATATATTCCTCAAATAGAAGAAGACACAAGATGTACGTTTTTATTTTCAAAAGGGAGACAATATTTTTAACCTAAAGAGAAAACAATTGGGATTAAGTGCATTTTGGTACTACCTCCTTGACTTCTTTCTATACAAGATATAAATTCTTAACATCTATATTTATAATATAAATATTATATATTAATATGGGACTTCATGGGACAAGAGAAAATAAATTTTGAAAATCTAAGGACTTCTTGAAACAGGAATAAGAGTGAAAATCAACTAGAAACCTATTTCAGGGAGGTAGTAATTTATAAAAACTAAACAGCTAAAACCAAACAAAACTAAACTAAGCAAAATAGCTGGGTGGTGATGACAAAGCAAAGAATGACAATTTTTGGAGGGGTTAGTAATTATTTTCAGAATTTGAGCTTACTTTTTTGCACTTCAGAACTAAGTGGTTAATCTCAAACCTCCACACTGGGCACTTTTTAATAGGAGCAAATAATTCAAAAAAGACAGAATGCAAGGCCAAAAAATGTATTACAATGTTTAGCCTTCCTCCTAACCAATAAAACGATGAGATATATCTTTGCTTATCATTTATAAAGATTAAAAAGAAGGGTAATACTCAGTGCTATTGAGGGTGGAAGTCTCATAGATGATTAATGGGATCATAAAAGGCCTGATTTTTCTGAGAAGCACTTTGGCAAAATATAAGAAAACTCTCAAAAATGAGCACAGCTTCTGATGTAAAAATTCTACTTCTAATATTTATTTTGGGGAAATAATCAGAAAAACCTGCAAGGATAGATTATATCATTTTTAATAGTATTGTATTATAAAAGCTAAAAATGTCCAAGAGTTCACTGGTAACATTATAAAGTGTGCAATCATTTAAAATACCTATATGCATATACATGGAAGGAAATTCACAATACTAACAAAATAGGTTTTGAAATAGTATATACAGTTTGACCCCAAATTTAAAAAATTCTATAATTATAGGGGCGCTTGGGTGGCTTAGTCAGTTAAACTTCTGACTCTTGATTTTGGCTCAGGTCATGATCTCGGGGTCCTGGGATCGAGCCCCATGTTGAGCCCATGTTGAACTCCATGCTCCTCCAGAGTCTGCTTGAGATTCTCTCCTTCTCCCTCCATCCCTCTCCCTGCTCACTCTAAATACATACATACATACATACAATCCTTAAAAAACAATTCTATAGCTATAGGCATGAATGCTTACATAAAAAGAATACCAAAATGTTAGCAGTGGCAGAATTATGGATGCTTATTTCTGTTTGTCTTCTTCTATTTTCTATTTTTCTTTAATAAAGAGGTACAATTTATGGAACAACATTTTATTTTATTTATTTATTTTTTAAGATTTTATTTATTTATTTGTCAAAGAGAGAGACCTCGCGCACAAACAGGGGAAGGAGCAGGCAGAGGCAGAGGGAGAAGCAGGCTCCCTGCTAAGCAGGGAGCCCAATGCAGGACTCGATCCCAGGACCCTGGGATCATGACCTGAGCCGAAGGCAGACGCTCAACTGACTGAGCCACCCAGGCGTCCCGGAACAACATTTTAATACACATTTCTTGAACAGAAATATCCTCACTGAAGTTTTTCTCTTCAAAGGACAAAATAAATCCAAGCACAGGAGTGTGAGGATGTCATGAAGGTAAAGCTGAAGGAGAGGTGCATATGTTCAGGTGGGATGGCCTATCACGAGAGACAACAGAGAACTTTACATATGCCCCAAAGATGAATAGTTGAGTGGCTTTTTTTAAGTCACCACTTCTTTCTGTTTTTTTTACTTAAAAATTTTTTCACCTGGAGAAATAAGCATTCATAAATTTTGGGGATATAGGACGGGATGGGCTGGGGAAATTCAAAGATTTTCTGTCAGCAACCATACTTTTAAGTGATTTTACATTGTCAATGTTTATCTCATCACTAGGAGGAGATGGTTCACAGTAGTCTCGACCATGAGAAAGATCTCAGGATTTCTAAAATATGGTAAAAGGGACACCTGGGTGGCTCAGTCGGTTTAGTGTCTGCCTTTGGCTCAGGTCATGATCCCAGGGTCCTGGGATCGAGTCCCACATCGGGCTCCCTGCTCGGGGCAGGGAGCCTACTTCTCCCTCTGTCTGCTGTTCCCCCTGCTTGTGCTCTTTCATGCTCTCTCTTTCCCTCTCTCTCTGTGTGTCTCTCTGACAAATAAAATAAATACGGTAAGAATACTTATTATTGATGCTTTTGCTACACCTTTCAAAATATTAAAAGGCTTCACTAACATCAGATAGGGTTTGTAGTAACCCTAGGAGTTGAATCAACCAAAATGATACATAGAGTCCCTGTGAAACACAGGTTTCAAAACTACTTCCACACAAAAGTGTCTGTGTCAGTCGAGGTTCTTTGTAACAGGAACAGAGACCAACTCTCACTGATTTAAGCAGAGCAGTAGTTGATTAAAAGGATATTGGGTTATACTTCCATAGATTTTTTTTTTTAAAGAAAGGATATTGGGTGGCTCATAGAATTTCTGGAAGCACTAAACAACTGGGCTGGAAGCTAAACAGCAAAGATAAACTTCCCATAGACCTGATCTAATGAGGAAGCTGGCTAGAGTAACCAACCCTCCTGGTTTTCCTGGGACTGAGAGGTTTTCAGGGATTCAGAGTTTTCCCAGCTAAGACTGAAAAAGTGCGAGGCAAACTGTGACAAGGTGGTCAGCCTAGAGCTGGTGCCATAGACATCTTGCACTTGATGCCCTTTGGCCATTTCTGCTCTAGAAACTGTTGCTTAACAGTAACTGTACTGACGCTAGAAGAGAGACAGTGACAGAGAGAAAGATAGAAACAGTTTGTATCTTCAGCGCTGAACCAAAGGTCCGGCACAGATGTTTGATTAAAAATCCGACGTCACATGCCTGCCCCTTAGCAGCAAGGGACGCAGAGAAAGACTATCTGACATCTTTCACTTCCTTTCTGGGAGACATCTTTGCATGCCACCAAGATTTACAAGGTGAGGAATTCTCTAAATATAAAGAAGCAGGTCACGTGGCCCAAATAAGGACCAATTTCCACTACAGTATCCAATTTTTTTTAAATCTAAGAACACAAAGGCAACCATTCGTCTGGTGTATAGTGGTTTCTTTGACTTAAAATTAAGTTTTAGAAGTCCGATTAATGGAATGTTACTGTAATATTATCTTAATTATTTGGCCACACAACAGTTTATGCCTGTTACAAACTTTAATCTGTCTGATGAACAGAATCCTATATTTGAGTTGTAAAAAATTTAATCTTTCTGACTTTTGCTCATCACAGAGGATTGTTTTATTTCCATTATTTACCGATTTTTTTTTCTCTTTTGTTTCTAATATTTCTAGAGGAGACAAATAGTTACCCAAAGGCTACAGTGTTTGCCAAGAAGAGATGGGCTTTAATAGAAACCTTTTATCCAGGACAAACCTTCAGAATGGTAATGGACAATGTGTTTTGCATAGCTCTTTAGCTTTCACTCTTACATTTATTGTGGTCAAGTGATTTGAGCAAAGGGTTTCAAGTCAGTGCTAATGTATTTTCCTTAGCTGTTCATTTCTCTTTCAGAATGACCTTGAACCATCCCATTAAGATTTTTTGTTCTGTATTCATATACTTAACTATAAAGTAGGAATGCCCGTAATTAATCAAAGATACAATATTTACTGATAGACGGTAAAGAATAAACCAATGGAACAAGAATTCTGGTCCTGCCTTTCATGATATATTTGTGAGGTTTTTGCCATGTCGCTTAAGTTCTCAGGTCTCAGTTTCCTCAATCTATAAATGCTAATAATGCCTGCATTATCTGCTTCATAATGTAGATGGAACAGCATTTTAAAAGTATAGAATAGTGAATGCAAAGTGTTAGTATTGAATTACATCTTCCAATATTTAATGCTAAAAATGCAGACTGCTTCCTTTGATTTTACCTAGAAAATATGTCTCTGAAAATCAATTTAAAATTAAGGAAGCTAATAGACAAGTCCTTTTAAGTTTGTGGTTATCTTCTGTACAGCAGATTTTTAAAGAGTAATTCTTAATACAGTTTTCTTGCACCTGCTGTTTCCTAGAATCTATTCCTTTAAAAGTTTTCTGAATTGTATTTATAGCCCCTGAAGTCCTGGGATGCTTTTCTGAAGTTTTTCTGTGCTTTGTTGTTTTGTTTTGTTTTGTTTTAAATCTAAGATGTCAAAGATAAGATTCCATACAGGAGGCAAATATTAATACAGCAAATAGAAGGTAGTAGAATTGGTCTACTTAAAATAACTACCCCCAATTGGAGGTATAAAACATAAATTTCATTTAGGAGATGTAACAAATGGAGAGGAGAAGAATTCGTTGGAAGAGGTTTGCTTGACAAATATACCATATCTACTTTGTTAGAAATTACCAAGTGCCATAGGATTAGGAAAGTACTCACCTACCCCTTATGAAGAGCCTCCTTTGTTTCCTGATCTCTGGTCCTTTAAATAGTGTCTGGATAATCTCATATGAACTCTCTGGAGCTGTGAATTTATAGATTAAAAACTGCTGATTTTGGACAACCATGTGATTAATCGGGACACCAGAAATACAAGCAAGCAGACAAGATGTTTATTCCAGCAGCTTCAAATTTGGGCTCTTTAGTAGGAAAAAAGAGTTCAAGCCCACTCCTTTATAAAAGTTCTTATTATATCTCAACCTTCACTGTCTAAACCTAAATAGAATTCCTTTCTATTTTTAATCCTCTTTCAACAAAGTGGAAGCTGAATTTACACACGAGTTTTTGTCTTTTATCCATCAACACTTTAGTCAAAAGCCAATTACACTGCCTGTTCATCTCAAGTGGGAGAAACCCTTCTGACTTTTTCCTCACACCTTCTCTCAGTGTATTTATCACAAAAATTTGGCAAATGATCTGATTTAGAAGAGGCAGCGCTGCCTGTTTCTCTGGGTGACCTTGGGCAAATCTCTCAGATTCTTTTTCCTGGAGAATATAATTTAGTTAATAAAGAGCTATGTGATCTGTCTTGCCCATAATAAGCACTCAAAAAATTTTTGTTGGCTGATTTCTTGACCGAGAGGCAGAGCTTATTTGTAAAGTTAAATATTCAACTCAATATCATTTATAGTTAACTAAGAATGTAAAGGAATTTAACCGTTCTTTGTGAGACTTAAACATACAAAATCCTACACATTAATACAAGTAAAATGTAAATGATGCCAAACTATGCTCTGAAGGAACTATAAGAAATAAGATGTATAAGAAATAATCCTTGATCTCAAGGTACTTACAGGCCAGTAATGACTTGTTACAATTGCTGACATATTTGAAAAGATTCAATTCTGGGTGCCTCGTTAGCTCAGTTGGTTAAGCATCTGCCTTCTGCTCAGGTCAGGATCCCAGAGTCCTGGGATCAAGCCCCCACATCAGCTCCCTGCTCAGCGGGGAGTCTGCTTCTCCCTCTGCCCCTCCCCCTGCTCCTTCTCTCTCTCACTCACTCTCTCTCAAATAAATATATAATTTCTTAAAAACAGATTCAATTCAAAAAACAATTGAGAGTCCTTACCATGTACAAAACATGGTAAAAAAATAATAACTATTGCATTGTCCTAAATAATGTCTCTGAAATATTGTAATTATCAATTAACTTTTGTCTTCATTTTTTTAAAAAGTGAACAAGTTAAAAAAAGATGTAAACAACTTTAACAAGATACATTAAAACAAAAAACAGTCCTCAGTCCTTCTATCCATCATTCCCCTGGTATCAAAGACAATTACTTTCAACTCCAGATGACTTTCTTCCCATGTACCTCTATACACTAAATAGCATGCCTATATTGTTACCCCACACTCTTTTAGTGGTAGGTATTCCCTATTGGCTTTCCTCACCCCACCACAATTAAACACACACATATACAATCAGTTCCCATTCTTCATCATCACAATATAGTGATCAGATAAATATATAGTGTTTGTGTTATTTTAAGTACATAAGTTGTTGAAAACCGACCTCTGTGATTCAGAACCAAAATGTAACGCAAAGACAGAGTTTGGGATAAAATAGAAATGGAAGGAAAACTTCCAAACTCATTCTAGGAGGCCAGCATTACCTTGATTCCAAAACCAGACAAAGACCCCACCAGAAAGGAAACTTACAGGTCAATATCCCTGATGAACATGGATGCAAAAATTCTCAACAAAATACTAGCAAATCGAATCCAACAGTACATTAAAAGAATTATTCAGCACAATCAAATAGGATTTATTCCTAGGCTGCAGGGCTGGTTCAATAGTCACAAATCAATCAACGTGATATACCACATTAATAAAAGAAAGGATAAGAACCATATGATCTTCTCAATAGATTCAGAAAAAGCATTTGACAAAATACAGCATCCGTTCTTGATAAAAACCGTCAGCAAAGTAGGGATAGATGGAACATACCTCAACATCATAAAGGCCATATATGAAAGGCCCAGAGCTAATATCATCCTCAATGGTGGAAAACTGAGAGCCTTTCCTCTATGGTCAGGAACAAGACAAGGATGTCCACTCTCACTATTATTTAACATAGTACTGGAAGTCAGCCTCAGCAATCAGACATGAAAAAGAGATAAAAGGCATCCAAATTGGCAAGGAAAAAGTCAAACTTTTACTATTTGCAGACGACGTGATACTCTGTAGAAAACCTGAAAGACTCCACCAAAAAATTGCTAGAATTAATACACGAATTCAGCAAAATCGCAGTATATAAAATAAATGTACAGAAATCTGTTGCATTTCTATACACCAATAACAAAGCAGCAGCAAAAGAAATTTGTAATTGCACCAAAAACAGTAAGATACCTAGGAATAAACAAAGAGGTAAAACATCCATACTCTGAAAACTACAGAACACTTATGAAAGAAATTGAAGAAGACACAAAGAAATGGAAAAACATTCTATACTCATGGATTGAAAGAACAAACATTGTTAAAATGTCTATACTACCCAAAGCAATCTACACATTTAATGCAATACCTATCAAAATGTCAACAGCATTTTTCACAGAGCTAGAACAAACAATCCTAAAATTTGTATGGAACCAAAAGACCTCAAATAACTAAATCAATCCTGAAAAAGAAAAACAAAACTGGAGGCATCATGATTCTGGATTTCAAGCTATATTACAAAGCTGTAGTCATCAAGACAATATGGTACTGGCACAAGAACAGACACATAGACCAATGAACAGAATAGAAAAGCCAGAAATGGACCCACAACTATATGGTGAACTAATCTTCAACAAAACAGGACAGAATATCCAATGGAAAAAAAAGACAGTCTCTTCAACAAATGGTGTTGGGAAAACTGGACAGCAACATGCAGAAGAATGAAACTGGACCATACACAAAAATAAACTCAACATGGATTAAAGACCTAAATGTAAGACCTGAAACCATAAAAATCCTAGAAGTGAACACAGGCAGTAATGTCTCTGACATTGGCCATAGCAACATTTTTCTAGATATATCTCCTGAGGCAAGGGAAACAAAAGCAAAAATGAACTATTGGGACTTCATCAAGATAAAAAGCTTCTGCACGGCAAAGGAAACAATCAACAAAACTAAAAGGCAGCCTACAGAATGGGAGAAGATATTTGCAAATGACATCCAATAAAGGGTTAGTATCCAAAATCTATAAAGAATTTATCAAACTCAAAACCCAAAAAACAAATAATCCAGTTAAGAAATGGGCAGAAGACATGACTAGACACTTTTCCATAGAAGGTATCCAGATGGCTAACAGACACATGAAAAGATGTTCAATATCACTCATTATCAGGGAAATGCAAATCGAAACCAGATGAGATACCACCTCACACCTGTCAGAACGGCTAAAATTAAGAACACAAGAAACAACAGGTGTTGATGAGGATGCAGAGAAAGGGGAACCCTCTTGCACTGTTGGTGGGAATGCAAACTGGTGCAGCCATGCTGGAAAACAGTATGGAGTTTCCTCAAAAAGTTAAAATAGAACTACCCTACAATTACACTACTAGGTATTTACCCAAAGGATACAAAAATACATATTCAAAGGGAGGTACATGCACCCCGATATTTACAGCAGCATTATCAACAACAGCCAAACTATGGAGAGAGTCCAAATGCCCATCAACTGATGAATGGATAAAGAAGATACCCCCCCCACACACACAGTGGAATATTACTCAGCCATCAAAAAGAATGAATCTTGCCGTTTACGATGATGTAGATGGAGCTAGAGAGTATTATGCTAAGCGAAATAAGTCAGAGAGAGACAAATATATGAATTCACTCATACTTGGAATGTAAGAAACAAAACAGATGAACATATGGGAAGTGTCAGTGGGGGAGAGAGAGAAACAAACCAAAAGAGACTCTTAATGATAGAGAACAAACTGAGGGTTGATGGGGGGGGGGGGGCTAAGTGGGTGATGGGTATTAAGGAGGCACTTGTTATGATGAGCACTGGGTGTTGTATGTAAGTGATGAACCACCGAATTCTACTCCTGAAACCAATATTGCACCATATGTTAACTAACTAAAATTTAAATAGAAATTATTAAAAAAAAAAAAGAGTTTGGGATAAAGAGAAATAATCCTTTTATTGCTTTGCCAAGCAAAGGAGGCTGCAGCAGGTTAAGGCCTTCAAAACTTCAAGCCTGCTGGGAGGAAGGGGCTGAGGGTTTCATAGGGAAATACAGGATCTAGCCAAATTTTTTTTAAAGATTTTATTTATTTATTTGTCAGAGAGAGAGGGCACAAACAGGCGGAGTGGCAGGCAGAGGGAGAAGCAGGCTCCCTACTGAATCCCAGGACCCTGGGATCATGACCTGAGCCGAAGGCAGACGCTCAACCAACTGAGCCACCCAGGCGCCCTGGATCTAGCCAATTTTGACAGGAATTGTGTATGTGCTGCCAGCCTCATTAGTCATGTCTTTAGGGTAGGACCAGTTCCTAAAACAAAAGGCCAAGAAGGGAGGAGCAGAGGTTTGTGGAAGAGAGAGAAAATGTTACTTAGTTTAAAATAGAGCTTTGCTAAAGCATTAGCAGCCACTTTGATTTTTGTTCAACTTTATGCTGTTCAGCCCTTTCAATGATGCTTTCAGTGATATAGGAGTGATATAGTCAACTATGGTCTTTTTTTTCCCCCTGCAAATGTTTTACTTTCCCTGGAGTTAATAATTTTCATGTGTGTGTTTGCTTAATTGTCTAATCCCTAGTTCAATCAAACTCTTTGCCAGTTGTTTAATTTATGAATATATCCTATCAATTTTATCTTCCTAAATATTTCTGTCCCAGAGCTTCTGACTTACTCCAACTTTGACTTGTGATGATAGCATCCTAGGATCTCCCTTGGCAAACATCTTGGGAGTTCCTTTCTATTTTCTGCTAGGATAGATTCCTTGTTTTGATGCAACACAACCTTCAGTAACTTCATGAGAAAGGATACCTGGGAAGTAAATTTTTTGAGATCTTGCATGTCTGAAAATGTCTTCTTACCCTCTACATGCATACTAGATATAGAACTCTAGGTTGGAATTAATTTTCCTTCAGAATTTTAGAACCAGTTTACCATTGCTTTCTGCTTTCTAGTATTGCTATTAAGGAGTCAAAAGACATTTTGATTCTTGATCCATTGTATGAGGCCTCTTTTTCTTTTTGAAAGTTTTTTGGAAGTAGGATCTTCTCTTCATCTCTAGGGTTCTGAAATTTCATAGTAATATGTCTGGGTGTGGGTCTTTTTTCATCCCTGGTGGTATACATGCAGTAGGATCTTTCAATCTGAAAACTCATGAGCTTCAGTTCTGGGAAATTTTTGTAAATTTTCTTGTTAATGCCTTCCCAATTTTTTTCTTACTTCCTTCTCTCTGGAACTTCTATTATTCAGATATTGGACTTCTTGAACTTGTTCTCTGGATTTCTTTTCTTTCTTCTCTCTTGTTGCCTAGCTCTTGGTTTTTTTGTTCTACTCTCTGGAAGATCCCTCAACTGGAAATGCCAACTCTTCTGTTGAGTTTTTCATTTATGCTACCATAACTTTAATTCCAAGGAATAATTTTTACAATCTGAATATTGTTTTGATATAGCGTCTTGTTTCATGAATGTAATATCTTGTATTTAAGGTTTTTTTTCTCCTTGCCTCATTGCTTTTTTTGCCTCATGCCTCCTGCCTCATTTTCTCAAATGTTCTTTATTGCATTTATTTATTTGGGGTTTTATCCTTCTTAATAGGTTTTCTTCAGCTTTCTGTTACTCGATTGTTTGCTCATATTTAAGAGTAGGACACTAAGAGCTAATTGAAAGCTCGAAGTGTATGGATGGAGCTAGAGTGTATTATGCTAAGTGAAATAAGTCAGTCAGAGAAAGACAAATACCATATGATTTCACTCACATGTGGAATTTAAGAAACAAAACAAACAAAACAAACTGGTCCTGCCCTAAAGACATGACTAAGGGGAAAAAGAGAGAGAGAGAGGCAAACCAATAAACAGACTCTTCAAAAAAAAAAAAAAAAGATTTTATTTTTAAGTAATCTCTACACCCAATGTGGGGCTCAAACTCACAACCCCGAGATCAAGAGCTGTGCACTCTACCAACTGAGCCAGCCAGACACCCCCAAGAAACAGACTCTTAACTTTTGAGAACAAACTGATGGTTGCCAGAGGGCAGAGTGGGGGGATGGGTGAAATAGGTGATGGGGATTAAGGAGGGCACCTGTTGTGATGAGCACAGAGTGATTTATGGAATTGTTGAATCATTATGGTACACCTGAAACTACTGTAACACTGTATGTTAACTAACTGGAATTTAAATAAGAACTTTTTAAAAATAGAAAGCTTTAAGTATATGTCAGCTCTGAGTTTTATGACTGGGTTGTTTGTTGAGGAACCCCTGAACTGGTATCTTTAGCTTTCTTCATGGACTGGTCTGATCCCCAGAGATCTTCCAATCTGCCCAGAGGGTCTAGACCTAACTGCCAATGTCTTGGAGTCAGATGAGGTAAGAGGACTCAGGACTCAGCTTTCAGATACACTCACATTCCCACATGTCTGGTATGTACTCCAGTTCCACTGTGACTGATGACCTTGAGACCAGACACTCTCCGTTTTACCCTCCCCAAAGAAGTCCCTAGTCTATGGTGGGGGCAGGGAGTAGGTAATCAATCAGCAGCATGGAGTAAGAAACAAGATTTAGCGATTTCATCCTTCATTAGCTTTCAACAAATCTTCCTTTTTTAACATTCCCCCAACTTTTATTTCCATTTTCAGAGGTGCCTGGTCCTGATAATCCCTGGCATTTTAAGCATTTCTGCAGCGTAAATCAGTTTAGTTCTCAGGTTTTCCCCTACTAGGTTAAGAGCCTGCTTTCTCTGGACTCCCCTTGGTAACCACCAACCTATCTGCTTCATAGTCTATGAAATGTCATTGATGTTGTTTATTCTCCTGTTTTCTAGCTTGTCAGTCACTGGCCTTAATTTTTTTTTTTTTTTTTTTTTTTTTTTACTAAGTTTTAGTGGAATTTCTGAAGGGAGCAAAATTAGATGCATGTGTTTGCTTTTACTGAGAACCCCTAATTTATTTTTTTACTGGGAGACTAGTGAATCAAAGGAATTTAATCAAAACCAGAACCATCATAGAGAAGCCCTCAAAGGCTAACACAGCTCTCTTCTTGTTCCAATAGGCCCAGATGAAGAGGAAAAAATAGCATGTTACTCCACACAAGAATGGAAGCCTATTAAAATAAGGGTAGGGTGAAGCATAATCCTAACCAGTTAGGGGCACCAACCCTCACACACAGTCAAAAGTCTGAAGTCTGTATATAACTTTTGACTCCCCTAAAACTTAACTAATGCCTACTCTTGACTGAAAGCCTTATCAATAGCATAAACAATCCATTGACACATATTTTGTATGTTATATGTATTATATGTGGTATTCTTACAATAAAGTAAGCTAGAGAAAAGAAAACATTAAGAAAATTATAAGAAAGAGAAAATACATTTACAGTACTGTACTGTATTTACTGAAAAAAAATCCATGTATAAGTGGACCCATGTAGTTCAAACCTGTTGTTCGAGGGTCAACTATATTGTCTCTTTGCTAGTGGTAGAGAGAGTAGCAAACTGATCTTCATTTTAGAGAGAATATCCCAACTTAGCCAGTCCAAAGTGCAAGTAGTTCTGAGCCAGTGGTGCCCAAAGTTTGGCTGATCATAATGTTATATAGAGAACATGCCAAGGTTTGTTAGAAAAATCACAGCAGGACTTTGACACAAAACAAAGCTATGATCTCTCATTTAAAATTAGGGGTGCCTGGGTGGCTCAATGGGTTAAGCGACTGCCTTCAGCTCAGGTCATGATCCCAGAGTCCTGATCCCAGATCCCAAGTGGGGCTCTCTGCTCACCGGGGAGCCTGCTTCTCCCTCCTTCTGCCCCTCCCCACCACTCACACTCTCTCTCTCAAATAAATAAAATCTCTAAAAAAGTTTTTAAATAAATAAAATAAAATTATGTAATATATATATACATATATATATGTGTATATATATATATATATAATACATATGTATATATTTTCTGTAACAGCCTGTGGCTTGCTACTGATCCCTGATGGACCCTGAGTGCATGCCCCTGAGATACCTGGTATTCATTATGAACTTAGTATTACCTAACTAGACTAAAGTCAAGTATCAGCACACCATCATCAAGTGGAAACAATGTAAACAAGGCTACACCCAAGCAGGTTCCAAAGTCGTAAGGAAGTTATACATGCAGGGGGCTCACACTCCCAGCATATCTTTTCTGACTTCTCTGTCATACCTCCCATATCCCACTTCTTTGGCCTCAGGGGTACTTCCTTACGATCACTTGCCTGAAGAGGAAAAAAACAATCCAACCAAGTTTATAGAGAACGCTGTGCAGTATGGTAGCTCTCACTCTAAATGGACTTCTGTGGCATTCAGCTCCATTTAGGTGAACCCTGAAGGACAGCGCAAAAGAGAGATCCTTCTTGTGGGAAAAACTTCAAGAACTGTGACTCAGTGGGTATTCTGTTTCTTGCAACTGAAAATATCCTACATGCTATGTATTTTCCATACAACATTATTTCAGACAAATGAATTCTGTGAGTCAGTAATTTGACGCCCATTCAATTTACAGGTCTTGTCTTGCACCCAATCACCCAGAAGCAGTTGGTGCAAATCTTATAGAACAATGACATGACTATTGAAAACTCAGTTACATTGCCATCTAGGAGACCATGCTATGTTGAGGTGTGAAGGTGGGGTGTGGTCCGACAGGATGAAGTAAATGCACTAAACCTTTGATGAATATATGGTACACTTTCTCCTCTCCAAGAAGCAAAAGAGTGAAAATCGGTTTATGCCTCCCACAGTTTAACCAAACAACCCTTGCACAAAGTGTTTATTTCCTGTCCCAATGACTTTGGGCTCTACTAGTTTAGCAATTTTAATAATTAAGGTAGAAATACATCCATCAAGGACCCAAGAATTTTGTGGGTAGACAAGTAGAAATGTCTTTTAATCAGAAAATGAAGGATCACAATTTAGATGAGAAACAGGACTACGGACATCAGTTTAAGACTCATCAGGTACCAGATATGAAGGTGTAATAGTAGATTAATCCTCAGAAAGAGACTGCAGACTGAGCAGCCAACCAAAAATTGTGCCCTGGGAAATCCTGCAGTCAAAGCCTGGAAGAATGAAAACAGGCTGATGCAATCACAATAAAAATCAATGAGGCATTTCCAGTTTTAAATGGTATTTGGCTAGCGGCCCCTGACTCAGCCTCTCCCAACTGCTGCCTAAAACACATAAAAAGACGAAGAAAAATGATAAAATTCATACCAATGCAGATCATAAAGAATGATAAGCCTCTTATTGCCAGGAGGAATTACCCCAACTTATGAGGCTGATGAAGTTGGATTCAGGAAAACAATTGGTGGCCCATTCATGCTCTGCGTCATTATACAGAGCAGATCCACCCATCTGAAAGAAGATAGTGAGGTTGAGCATCCTTCCCCCACTGTCAGCTTGCTGACTCAGGAAGCCAGGGTCCATGCAGAGCTGCAGACTGAGCAACTGGCTCTTTTGTGGTGCCATGTCTTGCTTTTTGGTTATGGTCATGTTGGAGGCTATCATCTTTCTATGTGTATCTGGAGACTGCAACTTCCAAAATTTGGTGGGGAAGGAGGAGTTGGGGATGGAGAGCAGGTGATAGTTTATTGTGTCCTGGCAGATTTGTCCCTACGGACAAAGTCTATAGGCCGAGTGCTGGTCACAATACTTGCAGACCCGATGATAGATCATGAATTCCATTGGTTTGGTTTGTCAGAGAACTAGCTAGTTCCTAAATCTCAGACAGTGACATTCAGACCACAATGTCCTATCACAGTATAGCAGAACCATATAAAACAAAACCACTGGGAATTACTATAGACATGGGCATATTAATCTGTCCTCTTGTTAGAGATCTGAGAGTGGAACCAAAGGAAATCCATATTTCCTGCCTGGGTGTATGACGGCTATTCTGGATATAGGTGGGAAAATAAAGAAGGGGGAAAATTACCCAAACTGGCCTAAGGTCTTAATTCCCTCCAAATCTATCACTATGAAAAGCTATCACATGCTTCTGTGTTTTATTTCCCCAGGTTAACAACCCTGGCTCTATTTCCAAAACCTACTAGCTAAGGTCAATCTTGCCTGAAAATCTTTGAAAAAGATCCAATTCTTGAGTTCATCTTCCCCCCAAAGATTTCACATTTCAGATTATTATTTGCTTCTCAAGGCTCCTTGGCAAGGCTCTTAGAAGACGTGAGCTCCCCTTTGCTCCCTACCCACAATTGTTGGCCAGCTCCGCCTCCTGGCACATAACCTGCCCCAAATCCTTGGAATTCTTGTCCATATCAGGCACCCAAGCCCTTGTCTTGCCCAAGAAGGATATACAAAATAATATAGAAAAGGGAAAAAGAACATAATCCAGAAGATTCAGAAGATTTACCTATCTCTGAAAGTAACTTTCATTTAGAAATCTGTTTGACACCCTCATAAGAAAGCAAGAAGTTATGGCCTGTACAAAAGAGAATCAGAAGGAACAAAAGTAGAGAAGATGAGATAAAACCCAAACTGAGAATTACAAGTATTTCTGAGGAGTAACCCAGAAGAACTTGGACAAAGTAATAGTAAATCAAAGACAAATTGATAAAAATGTGTGGACCTAAAAGAAGATTTTAAAATAGAGGAAAATGTGACACAAAATAAACGGAAAAAAACTCTCGCTTCTAGACATATCCTGGGAGGAAAAGTGGATGACAAAAATTTTATAAGCATTCAGGCAGACTAAAACAGATTACTTATAAATCACCAAAAATCAGGTAGTCTTCATTTAGAGCTTCCACTATATCAGAGTTTGTAACAAAGTTTGGAGGGATAAAATTTGAAATCCAAAGGGTGCCTGGGTGGCTCAGTTGGTTAAGTATCCAACTTTGACTCAGTTCCTGGGATCAAACCCCGTGTCAGGCTCCACACTCAGTGGGGAGTTTCCTTGAGGATTGTCTCTCCCTCTCCCTCTGCCCCTGCCCTGCTCATGCTCTCTCTGTGTCTCTCTTTCAAAAAATAAATAAGACTTAAAAAAAAGAAAAGAAAAGAAATCCAAGCTACTGTTTAAGTGTGAACAGAGTGTGAATCAATATGTTTAAGTGTGATGGCAAGAGAAAACATGAGAATACACTCTTATTCTCTTCCTTAAAGCAATCTGAAGTATATATTCAGCTAACTAATAACGAAATCAAAATAAGAGTTCCAAATGAGGAAGTTGTGCTATAAAATATGGGCAGTGGACATTAAAGCCCATTAAACATTACCTATTCATTCATTCAATAAACAGATATTTACTGATTTGCTATTTATTTGCTAAGCAGTGAACAAGAAGACTATTGTCTTGGAGCTATGGGGAAATAAAGAAACTCAACAAGTAATTATAATCAAGTATGTGCTATAAAGCATAGAAGTAAGGAGAACTGGCCTTAATTTTAGGGGTCGAAGAGGACAGACCAAGGGAAGTGAAATTTTAGCTGAGACCTAAAATGTTGCTGGGAATTAGGCAGGCAAACAAGAGGAGGGGAGGGAATGTTTTAGACAAAGTGAGGAGCTCTTAGAAGAGGACATTTGAAGAATAGAAACATGTTCACTGTGGCTGGAGCTTAGAGATCAGGCTACAGAGGGAGTCAGGGGCTGGATCATGACTATATGCCATGCTAAGGGGTTTGGGTTTTGTCCTAACGGTAAGTCAAGGGATATTATGGAATAGTTTAACAGGAAGAGATAATCAGATTTGAGTGTCAGAAAAATTTTTTTTTCTATGTAGTTAAAGGATTGGACTGTAGTGTAGATAAATGGGTGGATTTGAGAGATTTTTTTTTTTTTTTAATATTTTGGAGTAAGAATCAACAGAATGATTGCACACTGCAGGTGAGGGAGAGGAGAGTTAAGAGTGACTACTAGTTTCTAGCAGGGGTTACTGGGTGATACTGTTACTGAGAGTGGAGATACTGTGGGATCAGGTTTGTGGGAGAGTTTAGTTTGGGACATTTTGAGTTTGAGGAACCTGGAATCGTTCGAGTGGTGATTCAAATAAGCAACAGTGCGTATGAATCTGCAGCTAAGAGAAAACATCTGTCCCAATGTACAGATTTTGGAGGTGAAAAACAGTGGTCAAAAAGATTTAAAAAAAAAAAGATTAGCACAAGAATGTTTATTGCAGCTTTATCCAGAATAGCCCCAAACTTGAGACCACCCCAATGTTCATCCATAGGAGAATGAATACACTCCCTGTGGTGTGTTCCTGCGGTGCTATACTAATCAGCAATAACAAATAATGAACTGCTGATACACAAAATAAAATGGTTGATTTCAAAAATATTGTCCTTGAGTAAATGAAGCCAGAACAAAACACTACATACTTTACTAGTCCATCTATATGAAGATTAAGAATATGTAAAACTAATCGATACTGACAAAAATCAGAACAATTGTTGCCTGGCATTTCTGGGCAGCAAGGGGTGGAGGGGAGAGGGATGGGGGGCTTAAATAGAAAGGACTGGAACAAACTTGCTGTGTTGATAGGATTATCTTGTGTTTGTCTTGACTGGGGTGTTTGTTATATAGGGATGTACATTGTCTTAACTGACCTAATTATACACACAAGCTCTGTACATTTACTGTGTATAAATTATGCCTCAATCAAATTAATTAATGAAAATTAAGTTTTAGAAAATTTTAGTGAAACTTTCAAAAACAATTCTTTTCAAATTGGCATTATTTACTAATTCGCTGAGAAAATAAAAACACTCAGAAGAGAATTTCTACAAGTTTCTATCATATCTACCCATCCTACCTCTGTGCCCAGATACTGTCTTTCCTCCTGTTCCTAAAAAATGAACTGTCTGGGCTCCTAAAGCCAACCCCTTCATTTGAGACTGGGTTCCGTTCTATCTCATCTTACTTCATAAAAACATTAAAACAATTCTCCCCTCACCCTCTTGCATGTCAATTCTTCTGTTTCTACTGTATCATTTACACGAGCATAGAAACATGCTGTAAAACGTCCCATCCTGAGAGAAAAAGAGAGATCTTCCCCTGACCTGACATCCTCCTTCAGCTCCCACTTTATTTCTCTACTCTTGTTATAACAAAACTCTTCAGAAGCATTGCCTACATTCTGTTTACAAGTTCTTTCCATGTATTCTCTTAAACCTACTCCAATCACGGTATTGCCCCCATCATTCAATTCAAACTGCCTGTCAAGATCAGCAATAAACTTTATGTGGCCAAATCCAATGGTTAATTCTCAGTTCACTGATCTCTCTTTTCTCCTTGAAACGCACTCCTCACTTAGGTCTAGGAATCACAGTTTTCCTCTTACCTCATTGGCCATTCCTCTTTTGCTGGTTCATCTTCCCCAACCTGGTCTCTAAATGTTGGGTTTGGCCCTTGTACCTCTTTTCTTCCCTATCTATACTCACTTTCTTGGTGAGTAAGTGGCCACAGCCAATCTTATGGCTTAAATATAATTTATATGTGGATGATACACAAAATTTAAAAACATCTATCTCCTCAAGATTCACATCAAGAATCTCACCAAACCTTCAAGCCCACAACAATAACTAATCCCCAGTATAGCTCAGAAGAAAAATTGCAAGATCTTCTGAAGGGGAGGAAATACCATATGCGCTGTAAACCCTGCAGTTAAAGGACAACTTGTATTGTCAAAAATCTGGGAAGCATATTCAGAGTATATTCTAGAGGTCTTCATCCGAAGGAAAAACAATAAGGTTGAGTCTGGCCAAATTCATTAATATAGGTGTTGTTACCTAGGGTGGAGACTTAATATGTTTGTTTGGTCCCTGGGTGTGACTCTAACAATTTGTGTGGTTGGTAGTGGGCCTGGCTTCAATGGTGGCCCATAGTAAATGAAACTGAAATGCCAAAAACTCACTGGTATATTGTAAAAATTAAACCTAAGTCTTAGGGAAATGGATACTAAGGCAGAGATTCTCAGCCACACACTAACCTCCTGGGTGCCTAAATGACATTTCCTTCACCAAAGCATTAATAAATTAGTAAGTAGGAAAGATTTAATTAATCAATAAGTGCCTTGGTGCTGGGATCTTCAGTACCCTTGAAAAGCCCTGTATTAGCTGTCTTCTGCAGGTATTGATGATGGTAGGAAATGTTGCCATGAACTTGGGAATCTGATTTCCATAGTATAGTGGGATAGCAGAGGAGGAGCATGGAGGAGGTCAGATGGCAGCATTTAACCATTAGAGACAAGATAGATACAATCACCATATTAAATTGTGAGAGGAAGTGTTAATTGTTTTAACACAAGAGATTTGTGGCCATAATTAATGATTATGAGATCCCTGGGAATGAAATAGATGGGTGGTTTCTCAAAGCTTAGCTTTGGAAAAATTCTAGGTCTTCAAGAATGACATTTTGCTAAAACTTGATGTATTAATTGTATGCAGTATTAAGAGTTTTTAAAGATTTTACATTTTGAATTTTGAATTTGTTCTTCTAAAAATCTGTTTAAATATTCAAAGATGATCAGTATATACAACTATTAAAAAAAGCAGGACACAAAACCGTATGTGCAATATTATTCAGATCCTATTAAATATGCATGTGTGTGTATACATATGTATGTATGTTATTTTTTAAAGAAACACTAGAAAGGACTTGTGGTTTCAGCCAAGATGGAGCAAAAGAGACCTGATTTACACTCCCACCTAAGACAACTGAAACAAAACATATAAAACAACAGTTTCTAGATATTGGCCACCAAGTAATCCAAAAGGGTGATTCCTAAGAAAGGGAAACAAACAAGGTGAGCCTCACCTTACTGTCTCAAGAGAATTTCAGGCCAGAGTACAGGTAAAGAGAACCTGGGTGGAGCTAGCAATCTCTCCTTTAGTTGAGGAGACAGAACAGCAAATACAGAAAGCCAAGGCAGTTAGGGTATATGCTAGGCACAGAATGGGAGAAGAGAGAGATACAGTAGAAAGTTCTGGAGGTCTGCAGAGACTCCCCTCCAAGTTTTCAGCTAAGTACTGATTAGAGCATGTTTATGAAGAAACTACTCAAGGCTAGGGAAGAAACTACCCAAACATTGCAGAGGACACAATTTCTGGGACTCACACAGAGCTAGGAAAAGTAAAAAAATTATGAAGGTAGGGGGCAGCTGGGTGGTTCAGTCAGTTAAATATCTATCTTCGGCTCAGGTCGCGATCTCAGGGTCCTAGGATTGAGCCCCATGTCAGGCTCCCCATTCGGTGGGAGTCTACTTGTTCCTCTGCCCCTCCCCCTGCTCATGCTCTCTCTCAAATAAATAAATTAAAATTTTTAATTATTTTTTTAAAATTTTATTTATTTATTTGACAGAGAG
The DNA here is from genome assembly GCF_011800145.1 of Mirounga leonina. Lineage (NCBI taxonomy): Eukaryota > Metazoa > Chordata > Mammalia > Carnivora > Phocidae > Mirounga > Mirounga leonina. The sequence continues at coordinate 52,233,888 of NW_023270389.1, forward strand.
AGGCACAGCAAGAGAGGGAACACAAGCAGGGGGAGTGAGAGAGGGAGAAGCAGGCTCCCCACTAAGTAGGGAGCCAGATGCAGGCCTCGATCCCAGGACCCTGGGA
>NW_023270389.1:52234003-52287648 GCF_011800145.1 Mirounga leonina
CACTAAGTAGGGAGCCAGATGCAGGCCTCGATCCCAGGACCCTGGGATCATGACCTGAGCCGAAGGCAGACGCTTAACAACTGAGCTAACCAGGCACCCCAATAAATAAAATCTTTTAAAAAAATTATAAAGATAGGAAATAGTGGGATTACAAAGGTGAAAAATCATAATTCACAGGGTATTGCCTCAGCAGTGGGGTAAAAATTAGCTCTGGATTAAAGGTTACTCTGGCCGGGGCACCTGGGTGGCTCAGTCGTTAAGCGTCTGCCTTCGGCTCAGGTCATGATCTCAGGGTCCTGGGATCGAGCCCCACATTGGGATCCCTGCTCGGCGAGAGGCCTGCTTCTCCCTCTCCCACTCCCTCTGCTTGTGTTCCCTCTCTCGCTGTGTCTCTCTCTGTCAAATAAATAAATAAAATCTTTAAAAAAAAAAAAAACAGCACATCAAGGCACATCATTGTTGAATTTCAGACATGGGATTAAGAAAAGATTGTGAGAGCTCTTAGAAAGAAAATAATAAGTCACAAGCAAAGGGTTAATAACCAGAATATTTTCCGACTTTTCAACAGCAATAATCAAAGCTAGAAAACAATGAAGCAAGAACAACAATATGAGAGAATATTATTTATAACCTAGAATTTGATCCCCACCAAACTATCAGTCATGTATAAGTGTAGAATTAAGACTTTTTTTTTAAATTTTATTTATTTGAGAAAGAGGGAATGAGAGACAGAGAGCACAAGAGGGAAGAGGGTCAGAGGGAGAAGCAGACTCCCTGCCGAGCAGGGAGCCTGATGCAGGACTCGATCCAGGGACTCCAGGATCATGACCTGAGCTGAAGGCAGTCGCTTAACCAACTGAGCCACCCAGGTGCCTGAATTAAGACATTTTTAGATGAGGTATTAAAAAAATTACTTCTTATGCACCCTTTCTCAAGAAGATGCTAGAGAACGTGTCACCAAAAAGAAAGGATGAGCCAGGTGGCACACTGAAACTGGAGAGTTTAATAATGGGGCTATTTTAGAAGGTGTGGACAGTGTTTGGGGAAAGCAGTAAGGCGTAGTGCAGTACTCTGAACCTATTAACACCCTTAGGGCCAGAGAGGCAAAGTGAGAGAGTGATTACTGGAACCCAGAGACAATGGCATATGTAGAGGGCTACCTGACAGGAGCTGTGGCTGTAGAGAGAGGGAAAGAGTCAGGGGAATAAATAGCCCATCTTCACTTTCTTCCCTCCCTCAGATTTCATGCTGTGCCTCCCATTGACCAAACCCAATCAGAGGCCAAAGAGAATCAAGTCAGCCTCTTAGGGGAAGCACATCACAGAGTGGGGAAAAGAGAGGAAGAGTTGAGGGGGAAAGGGGGGCAACTGGACTATATCCAGTACCGAGGGAGATATAGGACCCAGGAAACAGGGGCCAATAAAGCCCCGAGGCAAAGAGATTTCTCAACTAGATGAAGCAAAGTCCTGGATGACTGCTGTGAGGCAGAATCCAGACTGAAAGGAGACATTGGAGAATTACAGGATGATTATCTTAAGATTTACAGAAAGAAAGAGAAAAAGAAACCAGTGATTTCCTGAGACATTTAATGTTCTGAAAGGATGTTTAAATTCTTACTAAGGGTCGGAAGAGAAATTTGTCATAATCATGTAGCAAACTAAGTGAGGGAACCAGGCAACTATTAACTGAGGGAAAATAAAAACTAGTACCAAAAAGGAAAAACAAGAGTCTTCATACTTAGTTGAACTGTGAGTAGTGTGTCTATAAAAGTCATGATAACAAATTCTGAGTATTCTTCTAACAATGATTAGATGAGGGGATTGGAGAGAGGGGAAGAATAAGTATATATGTGCCTATGAACATGGGGGTGGTAAATAGTAGCAGATAGGCAACTCTCAAAACTGAAATATTAAGAAATTGCATTATAAGCATGTTATTTAGAAATATGAGCTTCATACCAGAGAAGCCTGCTGAAAGGCTTGAAAGCAGTGATGCTAGCAAGTGGAGGGAGGGGACACCTTTGGGGGGAGAGATGCAATCAGGGGTAGCGTTTTTCATTACAAGCCTTATACTACTGTTGGACCTTTTAAACTATGTACATGCATGAATGTGATAAAAATTTAAATTAAATAAAAAACCCCAACAAGCAGCCATCAAAAATAAAAAAGTGAAATCTTGCCATCTGCAATGACATGGATGGAACAAGAAGGTGCTAAGCGACATATGTCAATCAGAGAAAGACAATTATCATATGATCTCACTGATATGTGGAATGTAAGAAACAAGGTAGAGGATCATAGGGGAAGAGAGGAAAAAATGAAACAAGACAAAACCAGAGAGGGAGACAAACCATAAGAGACTCTTAATCATAGGAAACAAACTGAGGGTTGCTGGAGGGGAGGAGGATGGAGAGGTGGGGTAACTGGGTGATGGACATTGGGGAGGGTATGTACTGTAATGAGCACTGGGTATTATATAAGACTGATGAATCACAGACCAGTACCCCTGAAACAAATAATACATTATATGTTCAATTAAAAAACCCAACAAACTAAAGATTTTTCTTTTGTTAAATAAAACAAAATTAAAATGTGGCCAACTCCTTTACACTAGTATGGTAAAAGAAACAAAACCTGGTTTGTTTCCATCTTCTTCTAGTTCCATCATTTCCAAGTTTCTTTTTCTCTGTACTCCAGATCCTTCACATGTTATTAAATGAGGATTATTCACAAATGAGGAAGAGCTAATAAAAATGATTGATAAGTATAAACAAGCCCCAAAGGATGGGAATCTAGGGCAAGTCTTTTCAGCTGAAAATTGTTAGAATGTGAGCTATGAAAAAGAATTATAGAATGTGGGGATCTTCTTCCAAATGATTCTTTCTGTAGATAGATTTTTATTAAACAAATACATTCTGCAAATGCTGTCAAGTTGAGCAACAGAGTGGTCCTCCCCATGCATTCACTCTGCCAAGGAATTCAATATTCAAGACCAAACCTGCTTACGCTAAAAACGAAAACAATAAAATAATAGAAGTTAATGATAACTGAGCAGTTACTAAGTGACAAGCATTGTGCCAAGCCCTTTATTTGCATTATATCATTTGAATCCTCTCAATCATCCTAGAAGTTGGGTTTGACAATTTCCCCATTCTACATGCGGAAAGACCCTTTAAAAGATGAGTAACTTGTTTGAGGAAGTGGCAGTCTCGATTTAAACTCAGATCTGTCTTACTCAAAAACCCAAACTCTTGTAAACTTCTACTGTATTTTAAGCAAAACCAAAAATGGCAATGTCTGGGGTGGGAGTGGAAAAAGATTAGCTGGCACTCTGGCTGCCAAGTCTCAAGGCAAGGCTATAGGAGTAGAAGAGAAAAATTATGAGAACCAATTGAAACTGCAAAAGAATGGTATTACTTTACAGAAAAATGCCACAGTAGATAGTCACATGAACACTGCTAGAACAAACCAAAGTACATATAACTTAATTCACCAAACACTTGAGTAACCTCCAAGTTTCACTGAATTGGGTACTGGAAATATAATTTCTTTATATATAACATAACATAATGCACTTAGAAATGAAGAATAGAGTCACTACAAAATTAGAGGCCCTTTGCTATCCTTAGAACATTCAATAATCTGTTTCTTAGAAGAAATTAGTTGTTGTACTATGACTATTTCAATAGAGGGCACTAGGTGATCAAGATAGTTTTGAACTTAGGTGGCAAAATAGTTAATAGAAGAATCTTTCGGAACTGTGCAGTCATGATTTTTAAAAGCATATCAAGTGTTCCCCAAATGGGATAAGCCATAAACCAAAGAAAAGAGGTTTGATACGTGAATATTTGCAAGATCACTAAGATCAATATTCTAGATGCTTGCACAATTATAGATTTTTTTGAGTGGTTCCATTTATAAAATCATTTCCATTACTTCTTTGCAAATCTCTATTAGGGCCACCAGGAAATGTCAGTTTAGCATACCTAGCACTTCTGAGAGATGGCAAGGCTGTTAAGTCAAAAGGCTGGAGTTTGAGAGCACCTCCCCTCCTCGCACTCTACCTCCACCCCCCACCCAATGCTTTCTACTAATAATGTGGCCTGGGGACAAATTACTTAATCTTAGTTTCCATACCTCTAAAATAGTGATAATTTCTCCCATGCTTATGAATGGGAAAATGTGTTGCAAAGTGTTGTAAATATGTAAGATAGTAATAGATAGTAGTAAAGTATAAAAGTATTTTTAAAAGTATAAAGTATTAAAAGTCAAGCTGGTAGAAAAAGAAATTCCAGAAACTAAATGCAATCCTACATATATATATACTCTTTGGATTCCAGGCCTATGAAGATTGGCTTTGGAAACTTCTGGCAGTAGTGTATTTGCTAGTCCAGACAGAGGTAAAAAGCAGAAATCTATGGTCACAATTTCAAAACACTTCCTCTAACCCCTTCTTAAGATTTCACAAGTCCCTTTTCCACCCACCCCCAAGAAGAAATACAAATTAATTCAGGGAGATTTGCTAAAAGATCTTTATAATGTATTCATCTCTATCGCCAAATTTTGGTGAGTTTGCATGGACAAATTTCCCAGTTTTCAGGGAGAAAATATATCCATCTGATAACACTTTTCATTTTCTTAAACACACACATATACACACAATTTGCATGCCTAATTAGTAGTATGGTCATTCTTTTTTTTTTTTTTTATAAATTTTTTTTTTTTTTAAGATTTTATTTATTGAGAGAGAGAATGAGAGAGAGCATGAGTGGGGGAGGGTCAGAGGGAGAAGCAGACTCCCCGCCGAGCAGGGAGCCCGACGCGGGACTCGATCCCGGGACTCCAGGATCATGACCTGAGCCGAAGGCAGCTGCCCAACCAACTGAGCCACCCAGGCGCCCCAGTAGTATGGTCATTCACCATCACTTCCAAATTGCCTTGATGTTTCCATAAGCATGTAGGGTATGATTATATTTTATTTATGTGTGGGAGAACTAAGGAACAGAAAGATCAAATGATTTGCTTAAAATGACATAGTATTGAGCATGGAGGCCTGCCTTCTAATCCATCCTAGAACCACTAGAAACTACAGGAATCACATGAAACTCTTGGAAAATTAGCCTCGTAAATTCTATTTACTTATTACTCATCATTTGTTTATAAAATCAACAAATATATTTTGAACAGCTACTAAATGCCAGGCCCTGTGGAAGTTGTTGGAGATACAATAGAGAAGGGGTATAAACCCAATACAGTTCCTACACCCATGGAATTTATAATATAGCGAGGAAGACAGACCCAAAAAACTGTGAGGAGCAAAATAAAATAGTTGTGAGTTGTAAACATTCTATGAAGGAAATAAACATGAGGCTAACAAGGAAAAGAACAGAGGAAAATGATCTCAGAGAGGGTGTTCAGGAAGAGCCAGGACAGAAAAAGGTGGTGACATTCAAGCTGAGACCTGTAAGGAGAGGCAATGTTGTGGGGATGCAGCTCTGAGAGAAGCAATGAATTGCATGTGCAAAGACCCTGAGGAAAGATTTTGATCTACCTGAGGAACTGAAAGAAAACCAGACAGAGCACAGCCAGCAAGGGGAGAATGACTTGAAAAATGAGGTCGAAGAGATAAGTTGAGATCAGATCATACTGAGTTTTGCAGACCATGATAAGAGTTTGGATTTTATTCTAAGGAAAATATGAAGTCACTGAAGGATTTCAAGCAGAGGAATGACATGATCAGATTTGTATTTTAAGAAGATTCTTTTTCCTACTAAGAGAATAGGTTGGGAAGGAACAAGACAGGCAACAGGGAGATAGGATAGAAGTCTAATGCAATAAGTCTCTCAGACAGATGTCGACAAACTCAACAAAGGTGGTGATGGAGATGAAAAGTTGCTCATGAACTTGGGGTGTGTTTTAGAGACACTAATCATTCTACTGGCTATTCGTAATAATTTTTATGCATAGTACACATTAGGCAAAAATACTCAAGATACAATCTTTTCAATTGACAGGATGAATTCTTTTCTTTCTTTCAGAGAATTCAAAACTATTTTTTAAAAGAATTATTTATTTATTTGGGGGAGAGGTGGGGGGGGAGAAAGTGGGCGGGAGGGGCAGAGGGAGAGAAAAACTTTAAGCAGACTCCATGCTGAGCATGGAAACCAACTTGGTGTACTCCACATGGGGCTTGATCTCTAGACCCTGAAATCATGACCTGAGCTGAAACCATGAGTCAGGCATTCAACTGACTACACCACCCAGGCGCCCTGAGAATTCAAAGCCCTTATCAAGCACTTTAGTCAATTTACCAAATATTAATTGAATACCTTCTAAGTATACAGAAATGAAATTTGAGAGATGCTACTCCTCTTCAGATTGCTTACCCAGTTTGGAAATCAAAAGCGCCCTGAATAAAACAATTAGAAAATAACCTGTTGCTTAATACAATACTAAACACTAAGGGTAGAAAATAAGTTCTCAGGAAGGACAAAGATACCTATCAAGGTATCTTTATGGTTCTAAAATTGGAGATTCTGGGATAATAAAGATGCACAAATTCAAGGTAAAACAACACATTCAAATAGGGAAAGGATTTGAGTAAGATTATTGTGGCAGGTGCTTTTCAGAGTTTCTGCTCAGCTCAAAATAATTCTCCCCCTTTCTCTCAGAACTGATCCTCCACAGGAATGGGCACCTGGTAGCCGTGTTTTACTACATGATTCCTACTCTTGTGGCAAGATTGATTAGATTGCATTGGATGCTTGACCCAAACCAAGTCAGGGCCAGTCAAATTCTCTATCTCAGAAATTCAGAATTGGGATTCAAAATAGGTAGGTTAGTCTCTATGCTTGGCCGGAACTGTCACAAGTAAAATCCTAAAGGCAGGAGAAATGGGAAAAGCTGAACTGCAGAGAGAATAAGGAAGAGAAACATCTTGATTTCTTGGTTCTAGAGCCTACGACACCCTTCCAGGGACTCTCATTTCATTCTTGTCCTTGAGTTTTGTGAGACAACTCCATATTCTCATAATAATTATACTATTCGCTTAAATCACATTAAGTTAGTTGCTATTACTTAGAACCAATATGCCTTGTCCAAGCCCAGTACTCTCATGAAAATAGGAATGATCATGATGAAAACACAGGACTAATTATAGCAAAAGATGGTTCTAGACACAAAATGTTAAGGAGGTAAGAAAAAATACAAGGTTAGTTACCTTATTTAACAAGCTTACAATTGGTGATATATGATAAACAGCATGCCAAAAGAGTAATGACTCCTCATGGATGCTGATATAAAAGATTCTTTAGGCAAAGAATGTAAATGACATCGTGAAACAGGAAAGGGAGTCATGAGTCTGGCACTCAGATACTCCAGAGGAAGTGTTAATTTCTGGAAATAAATTTGACAAGATTCTTAAAATGGATATACTCTTTTCTTTAAGATTTTATTTATTTATTTGACAGAGAGAGAGAGCACAAGCAAGGGGAGCGGCAGGCAGAGGGAGAAGCAGGCTCCCCAATGAGCAGGGAGCCCAATGCAGGGCTCAATCCCAGGACCCTGGGATCATGACCTGAGCCAAAAGCAGATGCTTAACCAACTGAGCCACCCAGGCGCCCTGGATATATTCATTTCAACAAACAGAATTTATCAAGCCCTTACTATGTGTTAGGGACTCTTCTAGATACTGGAAATGAAGTACCAAATGAGAAAGACAGATTTTCTGTCCTCATGGAATTTACTCTTAGGGGAGGAAAAGAGGGAGAAATAATAAATAGTAAATTAGCTACTGTCTGGCCCATAATTTCTAGGAATTTAACAAAGTAAATAATCAAATAAATGTACATAGATTTAAGTACAAGGATATTGATATGTTACAATATTATTTACAATATTAAAGAACTGGAAACAACCTAACTGTTCAGTAATAAGGGATTGATTATATAATTTATAATATATCCAAATAGTAGAGTACTATGCTATAATTTAAAAGCATTTATTTACTATGTGCAAGGTATTGTTCTAGTGTTTTACATGTAGTAATTTATTTAATAAACAGAGACATCCTGAAATAAGTATTTCATTATCATCTCCATTTTATGGATAAGGAGGTTATGGCATAGAAAAACTATGGCATGCAAAGTTATATAGCTAATAAGTGGGAAAGGTAAGATTTGAGCCCAGAGAAAAGTTTGATGCTAGGGGTTATCCTCTCAACTGCACGGTCTCCTGAAAAACATTACAATATGGGAAAAGACTCATATTGTAATTTTTAAGTTAAAAAATTCAAAATAATGATCTAACTTCATATATAATTTTTAAATTGAAGTATGTTTATATATGTGCCCTAAAAAAGAATTAGGAGATATTCCAAAATACTAATAAATTGTTTTCTCCAAATGGTAGGATTATAAGTTTTTACTTTTTTCTTCATCTTTTTTACACTTCCAAAACCGTTTTGCACTTAACCTAGATTACTTGGTAAAGGGGGTAAAATTTGTGCTGAGGTTTGAAGGATAAGGAGAAACTAAATAAGAACTGGCAGAAAAATAAATGCAAGGAGGTTTTAGGTTTGCTACCATGATCCCTGCAGTGAATCAGAAAGCAGGGGAAAATCTAGTTTCCAGAAGTTGCTTCTTCCAAGATGCTTATCAAAAAGAGTTTTGATGATTAACATTTAGGGAATTTTCTTTGTCATTTTTAAAAAATGAAACTGAGACCAAGAGAAGGAAGTTCACGTCTCCACAAAAATTAACGATGGAGGGGCACCTGGGTATCTCAGTCAGTTAAGCATCTGCCTTTGGCTCGCGTCATGTCCCAGTGTCCTGGGATCAAGCCCTGCAATTGGCTCCCTGCTCAGCAGAGAGCCTGCTTCTCCTTCTCCCTCTGCCATTCCCTTCCCCCCACCCCCACTTGTGCTTTCTGGCTCCCTCTATCTCTCTGTCAAATAAGTAAATAAAATCTTTAAAAAAAAATTAATGATGGAACTGGAAAAAAAAAAAGTTCTTCTGACACACCAGGCAATTGTCTACACGGCTAATATTGAGAAAGGGGTTTTCCAAGATGAAAAAGGAGGTTTTGGGGGAGAGTCTCTGTTAGAGAAAAGCATTAGGATGCTCAGATTGAATTGTGTTTGAACAAATGTAGCATGAATAAGAATGACTAGACATCTTACATACATTGTCAACCATCCATAAAATAGTTAATGTTAGTAATTGGTTTCAAATTATTTTAGAATTGGTAGTGCCTGCTGTTATGGAAGTTTCTGACAGTAATTTGGCAGTGGTTCAGAAAAGGAAATGGAAAAAAAAAAACTTTATCTTAATATCTATATATTTGACACTTTTACTGTTCCGTGTGGGAGTTACCTGACACAAGAAGGTGGTGGGCTGTTATATTTCTCTATTCGTGTTACATTTCCAATCACACAATGCACTTTTCTGAATGTCTCTAAAACCAAATGAATAAGATCAAAAATGTTTCTCCAGAAAGCCCTAAAGTAAAGAATCAGTAAAGACACATCTTGGAAAATATTGATGTAATTTTTTAATCACTCTTTGGTCTGACACTCATTCAACAGGTATTTGTTAAAAGCCTATAAAAGCAAGACACTCTGATGGGAAACTCCATTGTATAGACATTGTCATGGCCCTCAAAGAGTTTGTCCCTAGTAAAGAGGTAAGTAAACAATTCTATACAGTTCAAGGTAGGTGTGCTTAAAGTACTATGAGTAGTATGAACCATATTTTAAACCATTACACAAGGGGGAAGAATTACTTCTAAATAGGCCAATTGAGCTTAGATCTGAAGAATGGAGGAAGTTCAGTAAACAAAGATGCGGGTAAAGAGTACATTCTAAGCATTCTACTGGGTATGAACACAGAAAACCATGGCATATATTAATGTTGGTGCCAAAACAGAAGATTTTGAATTCCTGACACACTACCAAGAACATACACCTTCAGTTCTTTTCCCCTATTCAGCTCCAAGAAATTGAAAACTAGGCCAACAAGCTCTAGACAGGGGATTTGAAAGAATTTGAGATGTCTTTTCAGGACTATCTGAGCTGTCCAAAAGGAAAAAACCTAAAGATACCAACATTGGAGGTTCCTTAACATGGTGGCCAAAAGCAGCTCACTGTACAGTAAATTTCCCAGTTGACAAGAATTTATCATGGGCTCAGAGTTTACAATCAGCTTTTTGTGGTTTAAAACAGGTGATCAAAGATCACAGTTATCAGGCTTTCCGAGGAAAGCTTCTAACAAATATGTAAAGATGACCTAGAGGGAAAAGAGACTATGGGAACAGAAGGATACTCAAAAAAGAAAATCCTCATTCATATCCTCAAAGAAATAGGAGAAAACATTGCATCCATGAAACTAGAACATGATGCACATAGAAAGAGCATTCATGATACAAACAAGACAAAACAAAACAAAACAAAATCAGCTCTTGCAAATTAACCTTTGAGAACCTAAATGAAGATTTTAATATCTGGAAGATGATGATGTGAAAAAATAAATAGAGTGAAAAGCAGAGCTAGAAAACAGAGAGAGGGGAGAAGAATTAAAGGCCTAATCCAGATGGACAAGGATTTAAGTAATTAGAAAACAAGAACAGAGAAAATGAAAGGGAGGAAATAATCAGTGAACATATTCAAATTGAATTGAAAGATGGCAAGTTTGGGGGCACCTGGGTGGCAAAGTCAGTTGAGCATCCAGCTCTTGGTTTCAGCGGGGGTCATGATCTTGGGGTTGTGGGACCAGGCCCCTGTGTTGGGCTCTGCACTCAGTGAGGAGTCTGCTTGGGGTTCTCTCTCCCTCTCCCTCTGCCCCTCTCACTCTTGCTCTCTCTCTCTCTAAAATAGATAAATTGTTAAAAAGAAAGAAAGTTGTGAGTTTCTAGACTGAAAAGACTTACATAGTGTGCGGCACAATCATTAAAAAGACCCATAGGAAGGCACATCATGAAATTTCAGAAACCCGAAGACAATGAAAAATTCTATAAGCTTCCAGAGGTAAAATTAGGACATAAACTACAGATCATGAATTAGAATAATTTTGGACTTCTGTGGTAGAATTCTAACTGCAAGATTTCCCATCCTCTGTATACATGTGTATTATGAATATGTATACCATGAATATAATGCATTTCACTCCCATAATTAGGTTATGTTATGTGGCACAGTTGATTTTAAGAAAGGCTTGACCTAATCAGCATTAGAAGAGCCTTTAAAACCCAGATGTCCATCGACAGATGAATGGATAAAGAAGATGTGGTGTATATATATATATATATATATATATATATACACACACACACACACACACACAACGGAATATTATGCAGCCATCAAAAAATGAAATCTTGCCATTTGCAACAACATGGATGGAACTAGAGGGTTTTATGCCAAGCGAAATAAGTCAAACAGAGAAAGACAATTATCATATGATCTCACTCATATGTGGAATTTAAGAAACAAAACAGGATCATAGGGGAAGAGAGGAAAAAATAAAACAAGATGAAATCAGAGAGGGAGACAAACTGTAAGAGACCCTTGATCATAGGAAGCAAACTGAGGGTTGCTGGAGGGGAAGTGGGTCAAGGGATGGGGTAAGCAGGTGATGGGCATTAAGGAGGGCATGTGATGTAATGAGCACTGGGTATTATATAAGACTGATGAATCACTGACCTCTACCTCTGAAACTAACAATACATTTTATGTTAATTAATTGAACTTAAATTAAAAAATTAAAAATTAAAATTAAAAAATTGCAAACAAAAAAAGTCAAATTATAGAAAGATACACAAAGTACACCATTTATAAAATGATACAATCATACAAAACAATGCTATATATTGTTTATGGATACAAACATATGAACTAAAAGTATAAAACATGCATAGAAATGATAAGCATCAAATTCAGGATAGAAGTCACCTGGGTCATGGCATCAGGGAAGGCAGAGTAGAGCTTCAACTCTATTTTTTATTTTTCAAAACCTTAGTCAGGTATATCTAACACAATAAACTGCACATATTAAGTGTAAAAAATAAAAAGAAAAGAGACTTTAAAAGTGATGGGCTCTTCCTGGCAAAGGAAGGTGTCCATAACTGGCTTTGAAGACAAGGAGGCTGCATGACAAAGAGAGGTCTCTACCTGGCAGCCAGCAAGGAAATGAGGATCTCAGTCTTATGACTACAAAAAACTGAATTATGCCAGCCCCCTGAATAAACTTGGAAGTAAATTTTGCCCAGACTCTCCAGACAAAAAGTTTATCCAGCCAATATCTTGATTTCAGCCTTGTGTATCTTGAGCAGAGAACCTGTGATCAGATTTCTGACCTACAGAATTGTGATCCAATAAATGGATATTCTTTTTTAAATTTTTGTCTTATTTTTAACAAATTTACCTCCCATGTACTCTTTCTTAGGAAGCTACTGATGTGTGTGCTTCACCAAAATTAGGGGAAAAAATAAAATAAGAGGAATATGTGGTATACAAGAAGAAGTGTGAGGAGAATTCCCAGGATATTGGTGAAAGGAGACACCAGGATGACATGCAGCAGACAACTGGCCCATATTGGAGCAGGTTAAAATGCTCCAGGGACATTTTGCCATGAAGATTAAACTGAAAGAATATCTAATATTAGGGACATCTGGCTGGCTCAGTGGAGCATGTGAGTCTTGATCTCAGGTTTGTGAGTTTGAGCCCCACGTTGGGTGACTTAAAAGTAAAATCTTAAAAAAAAAAAAAGGAATACCTAATATTATATTTGAAGGAATGGGGAGGAGATCTGGATAACTGGCAAAGAGTTGAGGGTTGACTTATTGATATTTTTCTCCTTAGAGGCATGTGTATTCTTCAATAAAAATAAACACTAAAAAAAAAAGAAGAAGAAGGATAGGGCTGCAAGGTTGGTTCAACATCTGCAAATCAATCAATGTGATAGAATACATTAATAAAAGAAAGAACAAGAACCATATGATCCTCTCAATAGATGCAGAAAAAGCATTTGACAAAGTACAGCATCCTTTCTTGATCAAAACTCTTCACAGTGTAGGGATAGAAGGTATATACCTCAATATCATAAAAGCCATCTATGAAAAACACACAACAAGTATCATACTCAATGGGAAAAACTGAGAGCTTTCCCCCTAAGGTCAGGAACATGGCAGGAATGTCCACTATCACCACTGCTATTCAACATAGTATTAGAAGTCCTAGCCACAGCAATCAGACAACAAAAAGAAATAAAAGGCATCCAAATCGGCGAAGAAGAAGTCAAACTCTCATTCTTTGCAGATGATATGATACTTTATGTGGAAAACCCAAAAGACTCCACCCCCAAACTGCTAGAACTCATACAAGAATTCAGCAATGTGGCAGGATATAAAATCAATGCACAGAAATTAGTTGCATTTCTATGCACCAACAACAGGACAGAAGAAAGAGAAATTAAGGAGTCGATCCATTTGTAATTGCACCTAAAACCATAAGATACCTGGGAATAAATCTAACCAGAGAGGCAAAGGATCTGGACTCAGAAAACTATAAAATACTCATGAAAGAAATTGAGGAAGACACAAAGAAATAGAAAAACGTTCCATGCTCATGGATTGGAAGAACAAATATTGTGAAAATGTCTATGCTACCTAGAGAAATCTACACATTTAATGCAATTCTTATCAAAATACCATCCACTTTTTTCAAAGAAATGGAACAAATAATCCTAAAATTTATATGGAACCAGAAAAGACCCCGAATAGCCAGAGGAATGTTGAAAAAGAAAAGCAAAGTTGGTGGCATCACAATTCCGGACTTCCAGCTCTATTACAAAGCTGTCATCATCAAGACAATATGGTACTGGCACAAAAACAGACACATAGATCAATGGAACAGAATAGAGAGCCAGAAATGGACCCTCAACTCTATGGTCAACTAATCTTCGACAAAGCAGGAAAGAATGTCCAATGGAAAAAAGTCTCTTCAACAAATGGTGTTGGGACAATTGGACAGCCACATGCAGAAGAATGAAACTGGACCATTTCCTTACACCACACACAAAAATAGACTCCAAATGGTTGAAAGACCTAAATGTGAGACAGGAGTCCATCAAAATCCTAAAAGAGAACACAGGCAGCAACCTCTTCAACCTCAGCCGCAGCAACTCCTTCCTAGAAACATCGCCAAAGGCAAGGGAAGCAAGGGCAAAAATGAAGTATTGGGACTTCATCAAGATAAACAGCTTTTGCACAGCAAAGGAAACAGTCAACAAAACCAAAAGACAACAGCAGACTGGGAGAAGATATTTGCAAATGACATATCAGATACAGGGCTAGTATCCAATATCTATAAAGAACTTATCAAACTCAACACCCAAAGAACAAATAATCCAATTAAGAAATGGGCAGAAGACATGAACAGACATTTCTGCAAAGAAGACATCCAAATGGCCAACAGACACATGAAAAAGTGCTCAACATCACTTGGCATCAGGGAAATCCAAATCAAAACCTCAATGAGATACCACCTCACACCAGTCAGAATGGCTAAAATTAACAAGTCAGGAAACAACAGATGTTGGCAAGGATGCAGAGAAAGGGGAACCCTCCTACACTGTTGGTGGGAATGCAAGCTGGTGCAGCCACTCTGGAAAACAGTATGGAGGTTCCTCAGAAAGTTGAAAATAGAGCTACCCTACGACCCAACAATTGCACTACTGCATATTTACCCCAAAGATACAAATGTAGTGATCCGAAGGGGCACTTGCATCCCAATATTTATAGCATCAATGTCCACAATAGCCAAACTATGGAAAGAGCCTAGATGTCCATCAACAGATGAATGGATAAAGAAGATGTGGTGTATATATATACAATGGAATATTATGCAGCCATCAAAAAATGAAATCTTGCCATTTGCAATGATGTGGTTGGAACTAGAGGGTATTATGTTAAGCAAAATAAGTCAGAGAAAGACAAGTATCATATGATCTCACTGATATGAGGAATTTGAGAAACAAGACAGAGGATCATAGGGGAAGGGAGGAAAAAATGAAACAAGATGAAACCAGAGAGGGAGACAAACCATAAGAGACTCTTAATCTCAGGAAACAAACTGAGGGTTGCTGGAGTGGTGGGGGGTAGGAGGGATGGGGGTCGCTGGGTGATGGTCATTGGGGAGAGTATGTGCTATGGTGAGCATTGTGAATTGTGTAAGACTGATGAATCACAGACCTGTACCCCTGAAACAAATAATATATGTTAATTATATGTTTAAAAAAAAGAGAAGAAGATAGTAGGAAGGGAAAAATGAAGGGGGGGAATCGGAGGGGGAGATGAACCATGAGAGACTATGGACTCTGAGAAACAAACTGAGGGTTTTAGAGGGGAGGGGGGTGGGGGGATGGGTTAGCCCGGTGATGGGTATTAAGGAGGGCACATATTGCATGGAGCACTGGGTGTTATATGCAAACAATGAATCATAGAACACTACATCAAAAACTAATGATGTAATGTATGGTGACTAACATAATATAATAAAATTTAATTAATAAAAAAAAGATGTAGTGTATACACACACAAACACACACACACACTGGAATATTATGCAGCCATCAAAAAATGAAATCTTGGGGCACCTGGGTGGCTCAGTCGTTAAGCGTCTGCCTTCGGCTCAGGTCATGATCCCAGGGTCCTGGGATTGAGCCCCACATCGGGCTCCTTGCTCAGCGGGAAGCCTGCTTCTCCCTCTCCCACTCCCCTTGCTTGTGTTCCCTCTCTCGCTGTGTCTCTGTCAAAAAAATAAATAAAATCTTTAAAAAAAATGAAATCTTGCCATTTGCAACGACGTGGATGGAACTAGAGGGTATCATGCTAAGTGAAATAAGTCAATCAGAGAAAGAAAAGCATCATATAATCTCAGTGATATGAGGAATTTGCGAAACAAGACAGAGGATCCTAGGGGACGGGAGGAAAAAATGAAACAAGATGAAACCACAGAGGGAGACAAATCATAAGAGACTCTTAATCTCAGGAAACAAAATGAGGGTTGCTGGAGTGAAGGGGAGTGGGAGGGATGGGGTGGCTGGGTGATGGACATTGGGGAGGGTATGTGCTATGGTGAGCGCTGTGAATTGTGTAAGACTGATGAATCACAGACCAGTACCCCTGAAACAAATAATACATTATATGTTAATAAAAAAATTTTTTTAATGTATAAAGGAGAAAAAAAAGAAAAAGAAGGATATAGTCAAAGGTATCTCTACAAATTAATCAGATGTAAATGACTTTCTTGAGAGGAAAACTGACAACCCTCTCATTACAATAAGGTCTCTTCATGTTAGTGTCCATTTTAAAAAGCCAAGAGGTTTTTATTTTATTTGTCAAACAATAGAGTGTGGTGGTAAATTTTTGAGCAGAAGGGAACCCATTTGTTCTGGCAAGCAGGGATGAAAGGAAACAGATTGAAAATGGCTTAGGAAGTAGACACAGCAAGACTTGGTGATTGATTGCTCGATGGATGGGGGCAGTGATAACCCAGAAGGTGTGAGAATGGAAGAATCAGGGATCGTTCCCAGGTCTCTGCCTGGGAGTACCTGGATGGCGGGTGATACCATTTTCTGAAATGGCAGACATAGGGAATAGAATTGGAAAGATAGGAAAGAATGCAAATTTAATTTGAGACATGATCAAATAAAATACCTATGGGACATCCAAAAGGAGAAGACAAATGGCAGCTAGATCTAGAGAATAAGAGTTCATCAAAAAGATTTGGCCTCGAAAAAGATCATCGGGAATATAACATATAAATAAGATGATTGGAGGGAGGGGAGCAGAAGAATCCCGTCTCAGGGACAGACCTGCTTTGCTAAATCCATGCAGAGAGGCCACACTTCGAAGGTCTATGGGAAGGCTGACAATTACAACTTAGAGAAGGTGAAAAGTGCTAATTTAACACTAACAGGAGGGTATATGAAGGGTTAGGAGAGAGTGAGAGATGCTGTGGCTGGTAGCATTTGAGGAAGGGGAAAAATGTTCAACTGGGAATTTATTTACTTATTTATTATTTATAGAATTTTTTCTTTTTTTTTAAGATTGTATTTATTCACTTATTTGAGAGAGACAGAGAGAGAAAGAGAGAGCGAGGGAGGAGCAGAGGGAGAGGGACAAGCAGACTCCAGCATGGAGGTGGACAGGGAGCTTGATCCCAGGACCCTGAGATCATGACCTGAGCCTAAATCAAGAGTTGGACACTTAACTGACTGAGCCACCCAGGTGTCCCTCAACTGGGAATTTAAAGCTATGTGTTGTGTAGTATGCCTTACAACACTTCGGTTCTTCTTTTCATGAAATCTCTAGTAAAAAACTGGCTTTCCTTCATGGTATTTTGTGGAGATTCGTTTTTTGTGGATGTGCCAAAAAATAATTTGTGTCTCCAGATTTGTATAGGGAGAAGCCAGACATGGCTCATGGAAGGATGGCTACATGTCTATAGGTATCATCAGCAAGGTATTAGGGGAAGGATTTGCAAGTGTCTGCGGTGATGACTAATAACAAGCAGAACCCAAAGAAGTCACTGTGCTTATGCAGGAAGTGCTCTGATAATCTTGATTTTTTAAAAATGTTTTTTGTTGGGGCGCCTGGGTGGCTCAGTCGGTTAAGCGGCTGCCTTCGGCTCAGGTCATGATCCCAGGGTTCTGGGATCGAGCCCCATATCGGGCTCCTTGCTCAGCAGAGAGCCTGCTTCTCCCTCTCCCTCTGTCTGCTGCTCTGCCTACTTGTGCTATCTCTCTGTCAAATAAATAAATTTAAAAAAAAAGATGTTTTTTGTTGTTGTTGTTGGTGGTGGTGGTGGTGTTCCTCGGTTCCTCCATTTACTGCTGTTTTTGTATTTTTTTAATCAAGAAATAATCGACATATCATCATAGTAGTTCCCGGTGTACAACATATTGTAATCTCAATTCCTAACCAAAAAATGCAAAAGGTAGAAAGCAGGGTCTGTAGTCCAGAGCCAAGTAAGAGAGTGGCTCCAACCTAAAATTATCAGGAAGAGCAGGACCAACTAGACTAAGCCTTGTGAGAAAAATGCTAAGAAGGGTGTGAAGAAAAAGGAACCAACCTACTTCTTGAGTCCAGTGGCGATGTTAATTGATTGTTCCTGCCTTTGTGTCAACAAAGGGCCCATCAGCTGTGGTTTGTCAATATTCTACTGCATTCTACCACCACCACCTTCACACCCTAGGCTATTGCTCTGCTTTCCTTTATACCCAGTAGCTGAAATTGCATCCTATACCAATTGAATTGTTTGTTATCCATCTCCCTCATTCTAAGGCAAAGTCCCTGAGAATGGGAACTCTGTCTTCAATATTCTGTCTTGAATTGGACCTGTCATGTAAAAAGTACTCAATACTTTTTTTTTTTTTTTAAGATTTTATGTATTTATTTTGACAGAGAGAGACACAGCGAGAGAGGGAACACAAGCAGGGGGAGCGGGAGAGGGAGAAGCAGGTTTCCCACTGAGCAGGGAGCCCGATGCGGGGCTCGATCCCAGGACCCTGGGATCATGACCTGAGCCGAAGGCAGACGCTTAACGACTGAGCCACCCAGGCGCCCCAGTACTCAATAAATATTTATCATTCAGTGAATCAGTTGATATCTTGTTTCTGCCTGTTGTCAGAAATGACCTCTGGATTAAAACAAGCAGGAAAAAGTTGGTTAAGAAGGAATTCAAGTACAAAGCAGTGTAAATCTGTATCAGGGTCTTTGAGGTAATGATAATAGAGATTATTTTTGAGCACCAAGTAGGTATGCCTTGGAGCACTGTGCTAAGCACTTAACCTACCTTATCTAATATAATATTCAAGGCAACTATTATTATTCCTATTTTACAGATAAATTAGAAGCTAAGCTCCCAAAGTGTTAGGGAACTTGCCCAGTCTGGCTAACGTGCATGCCAGAGCTCAAACCCAGGTCTCTCTGGCTTCACAGCCTGTGTCCTTAAGCACTCTGCGGTTCTGCCTTATAAAATTAAAATAACATTTCCATGCTATATTTAAATTCCTTGGGGCCCAACCAAATTATCTATCAGGATCCTGAAATTATTGAACTGCTCTTTGTAATTATTAAGGAATTAGGAAAAATGGGCTAGGTGTCAGAAGGCTGGTGATGGGTAAGTGTATTTATATTTTTGTATTTATGATTTTTTAAAGATTTTATTTATTTATTTGACAGAGAGAGAGAGACAGCAAGAGAGGGAACACAAGCAGGGGGAGTGGGAGAGGGAGAAGCAGGCTTCCCGCCGAGCAGGGAGCCCGATGCGGGGCTCGATCCCAGGACCCTGGGATCATGACCCGAGCCAAAGGCAGACGCTTAACCGACTGAGCCACCCAGGCGCCCCAGAGCAGGTTCCCATACATATTTTTATTTTCTGCCTGGCCCCCAAAGAAATTTCAACATATAACCCTGAAAACTATAGCAATCTGTCCCAGGAGAAATCAAGGGCACATACATTGTTTAGGATCATTTTTTTAAAAAGTTGTAATTGATCATGAAGAGCCATTAAGGTTTACTATAAACTCATAAGACTAAATTCATTTTCAAGGTTATAATAGTGATTCTAAGTGATAAGAAGTGGTAGCAGCAAAAGAAGAAAGCAAAATGCAGATTTTTAAAACCTCACTCTTGAATATCTTAGAGGCAAATACATCAGAAACTGGAAACAATGTTTGCCTCTGGGAAGGGAATGAGAACTCTGAAGAAGAGAACAGGGAAGAAGACTTACTTTTCATTGTCCATCCTGGAGTGCACTTTGAATTTTATAGGTCTAAGATTTCATGGGTGATGGAGCCCTTGCTGAGAAAAAGGCAGGAACCACTGAGCATATGAAACAGAATCTAACCAAATGAGCCTGACCTGCAGAGGTTCTTGAAGATTCTGAGATGATGCTGAAACCATCTTCCCAGCCTTTATTGTGACAGAGAGAAACCAACTGCCTTTGTTCCCCATTACCTCCTGACATTGAATTCAGCTGCCTGTAGGAATCCAAGCTCAGCCATTCCCTACACATGACTCAGCCATTGCTTGCCTTCATTATTGCATCTTGTCACGTTGAACCCATTAATTCGCCACTTAACAAAAATACGTTCCCTTCTCTTTTCAAGTTTTGGATCAGTTGACTGATTTTCTTCAGTTTCCCAACAGCAATGAGAAATAGATTTTTAGGCTGTGAAGGTCTGCTTTCTTCCTTTACCTTCGGTTTCCACAGACTTGAAGCCTGAGAGAACAGAAAGTTTCACACCATTGTTCCATTTAGCTATTTGTCTCGAATGGTTTTGATATATGCTTGTTTAGGAAATACTGAATTTCTGACTTTTTAACAATAACAAAATGCATCAAAAGATGTTATTAAATTTCTGCACCTTTGCCAAGAAGTAAAATGTAATTATTAGAGATAAAATAACATATATACATGGAAGTTGGGGACAGGGCAAGAGTAAGAGAGATTGGGAGAGTAAGACGAAGGCTGGAGATGGGGGTTCCTTAGTTGACAGCCTATTTTCCTCAGTTTTTTTTAAAGCATTAAAAATATTTCTACTGACAACAAAATACAATTTTAAAGCATAAAATATGGGCAGTACTATATATCACTGCCATACATATTAAAATAATGTACTAATAAAAAAGTTTGTATCTATATATGCTTAAAGACATGTATTTTATTTTATTATTTTTAAGATTTCATTTATTTATCTGAGAGAGAGACAGAGAGATAGAAAGACCATGAGGAGGAGAAAGGACAGAGAGAGAGAGGGACAAGCAGACTCCCTGCTGAGCTGAGAGCCCAATGCAAGGCTGGATCCCAAGACCCCGAGATCATGACCTGAGCCAAAGTCAGATCCTTAATGGACTGAGCCACCCAGGCTCCCTAAGACTTACCTATTTTAATATCATTATGTCCTAGTTTCCCCTTCCTTCGTATAGAGTGAAACAGTGAGAATTTTTGACTATCACTTTTTTTTTAATTTGACTTTATTTATTTATTTGACAGAGAGAGAGAGAAAGCACAAGCAGGGGGAATGGCGGGCAGAGGGAAAGGGAGAAGCAGGCTCCCCGGTTGAGCAGGGAGCCCGACGTGGGGCTCGATCCCAGAACCCTGGGATCATGACCTGAGCCGACGGCAGACACTTAACCAACTGAGCCACCCAGGTGCCCCTGACTATCAATTTTTTTTAAAAAGATTTATTTATTTATTTGAAAAAGAGAGCAAAAAAGAGAGGGAGCAGGTGCACAGGGTGGTGGCAGAGGGAGAGAATCAGACTCCCTGCTGAGTGGGGAGCCTGATGCAGGGCTCACTCACACAATCCCAAATCTTGACCTGAGCTGAAACCAAGAGTTGGACACCTAACTGACTGAGCCACCTAGGCACTCCTGACTATCACTTTTTTGTGTCCTGTTAACTTAAGTTCAAATACATTCAGAGTGTTTTTCTTTTCCCTGGAAGTACTGTCATTGAACTTTCCCCAAATTTAATACCATAAACCTGAACAAAGCAACTTTGGCTTCATGTTTAAACCCTAAGAATGGGGGTGCCTGGGTAGCCCAGTCGTTAATCTCTTAAGCACTTCATCTCAGCTCAGGTCTTAGTCTCAGGGTTGTAAATTCAAGCCCTGCATTGGGCTCCACCCTGGGCATGGACCCTACTTTAAATAAACAAACAAGCAAACAAACAAATAAATAAATAAAACCTAAGAATGATTGTTAACCAAAGTAAATATACTCAAAATACACAAAATGCAAAAGTAATGTGAATTAAAATACTCAAAGCCTGGGGCACCTGGGTGGCTCAGTCGGTTAAGCAGCTGCCTTTGGCTCAGGTCATGATCCCAGAGTCCTGGGATCCAGCCCCATGTCAGGCTCCCTGCTCAGTGGAGAGCCTGCTTCTCCCTCTCCCTCTGCCTGCCTCTCTGCCTACTTGTGCTCTCTCTCTCTCTGTGTCAAATAAATAAATAAAATCTTAAAAAAAATAAAAAATAATAAAATACTCAAAGTCCTGGAGACTCAATTCCATTAATTTCATTTCTGGGAAGCGAATTCTCTGGGTCATGGACTGAACAGATCCTTTGTTCCTTCTTACCTCAAATATAGTTTCACTTCTGCACTGCACTGCTCATTTTCTTCCCATAAGTATCTGGGAGAAACTGGAAAAAAAAAAAAGAACCAATATTTTACCTCCTGAACTTTCAAGAAGATGGTACTCTGTATGGTATATAGTGAACACGGCAGTCTGCCAGGAATACGGACTGCTGACTCACAACTTCGAAACCAAAACTCTCTGGAAATTGCTGTCAGCTGATAAGGGCCACTTTTCCAGAATGTCATGCTCCCTTCCTGGGATAGTTCTCACCCTGTAACAGGTCAATGCAAGGTTATAAAACCTGGCCTCTTGTCTCAAGGTGGGACAACTCTGAAGGGATTTCCAGCTCCAGAACTCCTTGTGGGATCAGCTGAGGCCTCTGTTGTGACTTCACCAAAGATCAACTTCCCCCACTGCCCTCCCTCCCCTACCGTGTGCTCCCAGAGGTAGTCCTCAATAAGCCTTTGTCTGAAAATTGCCATCTAAACTCTGCTTCCAGGGAAACACTGGAAACCATATGGGATGATTTTCCCCCAGCAGATACTGATATGTCTATATATTTTTTCTCATCATTTCCCTTTAATTTGCCAGTGTTTTTGTTGTTGTTGTTGTTCCTTTTAAGTTCCGTAGCAGCATGTGACAGAGCTACCCTAGGACACAGAATCTGAACAATGGCAGGAAATGAAAGCTGGATTATTCCTTGCCTATTTTATAGCTAGCTATCCAAAACAATATTCTTGACTTTGTGAGTTAGGGGGAGAAGATGGAGTCTGTGAAATTAAGTGAGGTTGATGGACCTTCATGAAGATCAAACTAGGACCTTGGCATTATTTTGCCATGTTCTACCCAACTGAGCTAATGGGCTCACTCAGAAAACTTGAAGTGTGATTTAAAGACTGCTTCTGTGGATGCCCAGGTGGCTCAGTCGGTTAAGCATCTGCCTTCAGGTCAGGTTATGATCCCAGGGTCCTGGGATCGAGTCCCACATTGGGCTCCCTGCTCAGCGTGGAGTCTGCTTCTCCCTCTCCCTCTACCATTCCCCCCGCTTGTCCTCACTCTCTCTCTCTCTGTCAAATAAATAAAAAAATAAATAAAATCTTAAAAAAAAAAGACTTTCTGGAAATCCTGCTACCCCTGTTGGTGACAGTCATCAAGAGTAATCCAAAAACCGTATTTTTGAGAACTTTTACATTTCTCCAATAGATTTTGGTTGAAGAAGGCAGGTTGATCGTATGGATTTATCGCCTCTCCTGTCTAAGACTTCCCCTAAAATTAAGAGAATTGGAGAAACAATAGCAGATTAAAAAAACTTTAACTGGTTTTTGAAAAACTGAAATCAGATAAAGTAATAGTAATTGATTCTGCAGAACAGAAACTGAATAGCCCCAGGGGGGAAAAAAATTCTGTGGCCTTCCTGTGAAATAACTGGCTCCCGTCTAATCATCCTAAACTAAGTAAACAGAACAAAAGGACCCAGAGAAGACAGAGACAATATAAGGAGAAGAAAACTCTTTTTAAAATTCCAAAACTCAGAGAAATTACATGATACCCATTTAAAAAACAAAACAAAACAGAAACAGAGAACACAAAAGATATCCTAGAAATTAAAAATATAATAGCCACAATAGTAACGTAATAGAAAGGCTGGAAAAGAAAGTTAATGAAGAGGCGCCTGGGTGGCTCAGTCGATTAAGTGGCTGTCTTCGGTTCAGGTCATGATCCCGGGGTCCTGAAATCAAGCCCTGCATCGGGCTCCCTGTTCAGCAGAGAGCCTGCTTCTCCCTCTCCGTCTGCCTACCTCTCTGCCTACTTGTGCTCTCTCTCTATCTCTCTGTCAGATAAATAAATAAAATCTTAAAAAAAAAAAAAAAGAAGAAAGTTAATGAAATCTCCCAGCAAGCAGAGAAAGATAGAAAAGAGAAAAAAGATGAAAGGATCTATGCAGAAAGATCAAAATCCAAATTGTAGAATTCCTGCAAAAGGAGAGGGTAGGGATGCCTGGGTGACTCAGTTAAGTTTCTGACTCTTGATTTCAGGTCAGGTCATGATCTCAGGATTATGAGTTCGAGCCCCAGGCTGGGCTCTGTGCTCAGTGAGGAGTCTGCTTGTCCCTCTCCCTCCCTCACTCTCCACACACCGCCCCCCACCCCCTGTACCCTCTCTTTCTCTCTGTCTCAAATAAATAAATAAATAAAATCTTTAAAAATAAGGAGAGAGTAAATACAGACGAACAAACTGTCATAGGAGTAACCCTAGAAAATTCTCCAGACCCAAATGACAGGAGTCTACAAGTGGAAAAAGCCCAAGTACCCTGAGCAATGAAAAAATTTTCATACAAAGTTTTGTCACTGTGCAAGAGATAAAGAGAAGGTTCTAAAAGCTTCCAGAGAGGAAAAGATGGGTCTTAGACAAAGGAACAAGAGAGAGAATGACACCATAGTTCTCTTAGTACTGAATGGTAGAAGACAGATGCTTTCAGAATTCTGAGCAAAATGCCTGTCCAACCAGAAGACAGATTAAAGAAAAAGGTAACTGTTTCTGAAGCAATCACTGGGGGGTAGTCTGAAGGGGTGGGGCAAGAAACTGCAGTTTGTCCTTCTAACTTACTTGGTGCTATTTGATTGACTGATTGATTTTCACGTATTCAAGGATCCAGAAAGTTTATTTCTTGTCCTCCTTCTCTAGATTTTACTAAGGATGGACTCCCACAGAATGAGACAGAAGGCATGGAATCCAGGGAACCGTGCAATGCAACGCTGAAGAAGCAGGTCTACGGAACAATCAATATAGACTGAAACAAGACAGACGCTTCCCCATTTGAGTCTCTAGGAAAATGAGAGAACTGGCTGATTTTCTGTTGTATACAAGCATTTGGGGAAAACTGATGGTAGATGGATTGGGCATCTATTTGAGCCGCTGTAACAATTTTAAATTCCTATTATTTTTATTTTTATTTTGTTTTAAAAGTACTCAAGAAGTGGGGCGCCTGCAAAAGGAGCAGGGCGCAGTCGGTGAAGCATCGGACTCTTTGTTTCGGCTCAGGTCTGGTCTCAGGATCGTGGATCAAGCCCCCCTCCCGCTGGGATCCCCGGAGCTCCGCGTGCAGACTGGGCTTGGATTTCTCTCTCCCTCTTCCTCAGCCCCTGCGTGATGCGCGTGCGCTCCCTCTCACTCACTAAAATAAACAAATAAATCTTAAAATAAAAAAAAGTACTCAAGAAGTGCAAAAAGAAGAAATATAATCATAGTACTTTGGAGTACTGAAGTGAACAATATTTACATGGGCATAATATAAACACAGATTAATTGAAATAAAAATTGTGATAGAATTACATTGGAAGAGTGGGGAGTGGGTGGAGGGGTTGCAAAAGGATTTAATCCACTTTATAGGAAATTTCTCTAAGTCAGGGATTTGTCTGTTTTGTCACCTCTGCATCCCCCAAACACAGAGTCTGGCATATAATAGATACTCAGCTAATACGTATCCATTTGTTACCATCTGCCATGCCAGGAAGTCACAGCTGCAGTCTTAAAAGTGGTAAATCAAGAGGAAGCATTATAAGGCTATCATCTAGGAACATGGAAATATATATATACACAAAGAAGCAGCTAAAATGATTTAAAAGAAAAAAACATTTTATTTTCTGAAGCAATTACTGGGAGGTAGTCCCAAGGGTGGGACAAGAAACTACTGTTTGTCTTTATAATTTATTTGGTGCTCCTTGATTTTTTAAAAATTATGTGTATGTAATAAACACTTTGGATAAATTATTAAATGAAGCAAAATTGATGCAAGTTTAAAATAAAACAATTCTCTCTAATAAAATATTTTTTATTTATTTTTTAAAGATTTTATTTATTTATTTGACAGAAAGAGACACAGCGAGAGCAGGAACACAAGCAGGGGGAGTGGCAGAGGGAGAGGCAGGCTTCCCCCTGAGCAGAGAGCCTGATGTGGGGCTCAATCCCAGGACCCCCGGATCATGACCTGAGCCGAAGGCAGACGCTTAATGACTGAGCCACCCAGGTGCCCCTCTAATAAAATATTTTTTAAAAAGAAAGTACTGTGCCATAGAAGCTAAACACAAAATGGTCCCAGGTCCTTTATCAAAAAAAAAAAAAATATATATATATATAAACCCCACTTGCTTTTTTGTCACCTTGACAAAAGGTTTGTTAGAAAAGGTAAGGATGACTGAGCCAGTAAAACTCAAGTTTTAATGCAGTGCACTTGAGTGGCATGAGTGTATAATGAATTTAGAGAATGTGTTAGTGGGATTTATTTAGCATGGCTTCTGATTTAAGTTGGCGTTATAACAGTGGGCAAGGTTAAATTATGCCTTACTATGCAATTATGGCTATTTTAAGTTATTGTACTACTGAGCAAATGACATATTTATTCATTAGGTCATGTTAAGAATTCTAGGCTACTTTTAAATGGAGCAAATGCAAGGTAGAATTAATCAATTATTTTGCCTTACCTTTGGTGCAAAAACTTCAACAATTCTTTTTTTTTTTTTTTTTTTTTTTAAGTAGGCTCAACACAGGGCTTAAACTCAAGACCCTGAGATCAAGACCTGATCTGGGGGATGCCTGGGTGGCTCAGTAGGTTGGGCATCTGCCTTCAGCTCTGGTCATGATCCCAGGGTCCTGGAAATCGAGTCCCGCCCTGGACTCCTTGCTCAGCGGGGAGCCTGCTTCTCCCTCTGCCTGCCAGTCCCCCTGCTCGTGCTTGTGCTCCTTCTGGCAAATAAATAAATGAAATCTTTAAAAGACAAAAAAAAGACCTGAGCTGCCAACCAGAAGTTCAACCTATTCAACCCAGGCACCCCCAAACTTTAACAACTCTAATGGGTTTTTCCATGCTCCCACCAAATTGGATGTTTGCCATTTTCCTTCCCCTCTAACATTGGTAACATATGTCTTTTGAGTTGACTTCCAGTAGGTCTTTTGGCTACAGTTTATAAAACAAAGCAGAGGCTTTTAAATCAGGTAATGACAATTGTTAATCCTGTTGCTTACTAGCTATGACTGTAAGTCAGTTACTTCTCCAGGCCTCAGTTTTCATACCTTTTTTTTTTTAAGATTTATTTATTTATTTGAGAGAGAGAGAAAGAGTGCGGGAGGAGAGGGGCAGTGGGAGAGGGGTGGTGTGAGAAGGAAAGAATCTTAAGTAGATTCCCTGCTGAGCATGGGGGCTGAGGCAGGCCTCGATCTCAGAACCCTGATCATGACCTAAGCCAAAACCAAGAGTAGGAGGCCTAACCGACTGAGCCACCCAGGCTCCCCTGTTTCCACACTTTTATTTTTTTTTTTTTTATTTTTTTTTTTTTTTAAAGATTTTATATATTTATTTATTCATGAGAGACAGAGAGAGAAGCAGAGGGAGAAGCAGGCTCCCAAGGAGCAGGGAGCCCGATGTGGGACTCGATCCCAGGACCCTGGGATCATGACCTGAGCCGAAGGCAGACGCTCAACCGTCTGAGCCACCCAGGCACCCTGTTTCCACACTTTTAAAGCAGGGATACTAATCTTACCATATGGTACTGTTGATAAGTAAGAGGTCAATGTGTAGGGTAAATGCCTAGTAAAGTGTCTGGCACTTGGATTAATAAATGGCAGTTAGTACTGTAACTTAGAGTTTAGAGATTCTGTTGTTTGATTTTGTGACACACTTTTCTCATCTTCCCATAGCTTTGCCTTATGGCATGTATATGTACATTTATTTTATAAACTTAATTAAAATGAATTAAAATTTGGCTTTCAGGATTCCATGAGGCTATCTCTCTCTCTCTTTTTTTCCATGGGGGTCTCTGAGATGACTGTGTTGTTGCTGTTGTACTGGGACTTCCTGCAAAGTGTGTATTTTGTGGCCATGATATTTAAGAAGAGCCAAGGTAATCGTTGTTAGAATTGAATGATGGGTACATGGGGCCTTTATTATATCATTCTACCTACTTTTGAATATATTTGAAAATTTCTATACTAAAAATCTAGAATAAAGGTGAGCTTTCAATAAAGGAAAAGGTATAAAATCAGTTCCCCTGAGCAAAGCATTTGTTGGTATACAGCCTCCATTGTTTGGTGAGTCAACTTAGAAAAAAAAGAGTCCATTTTCTCGTGAGTATTTTCCACTATAGATTCTATTTTTGTTTTTGTTCTTATTTTAAAGAGTAGCCTAGGGGTGCCTGGGTGGCTCAGTCATTAAGCGTCTGCCTTTGGCTCAGGTCATGATCCCAGAGTCCTGGGATTGAGCCCTGCATCGGGCTCCCTGCTCAGCGGGAAGCCTGCTTCTCCCTCTCCCACTCCCCCTGCTTGTGCTCCCTCTCTAGCTGACTCTCTGTGCCAAGTAAATAAAAAATCTTAAAAAAAAAAAAAAGAGTAGCCTACATGACAATAATGAACATTTAATCTCTTTGGTTCACACACCTGAAGGAGAGACACTCCAGGGAAATCTAGGTAGGAAGCAAAGTATTGATGCGTCAGCCCATGGCACACTTTCTCTGCGTTGATACTAAACCAAAATTTCAGTTAATGACAAGAACTGCTTTGTTGCTGGAGCACTTGTCTTGGGAGTGACAATAAGATTGAGGGTGTAGCTATTAATAGACTATACTTCCTTCTTCTTTCTGGTAGTGTTTGTTGCAAAAGTCCAAGTGTTGCTTGTAGAAACCTGGGTAAGTCATTATTTGGATAATTATTCTCTTTGTGAAACTCCATTGGTAGTTTTAGTTAAACAAAAAATAGTGCTGCCTGTCCTGCTCTAACCTATTTATTTGACTGGGCTGTTTATACATGAAGTTGTGCCAAGCCTACAAAGGCTGTGTTTTGCTGGTTCTTCAGGTGATTCATCTACTATATACACATAAAAATTATAGTTCAGAAGGTTGTTGTAAGCGTTAATTAATGTTTGCTGTGCCCCTTATGATCCTCAGATGAAAGGCACAAAGGAAATGTAGTGTGCCTACATAAAGTAATAACATCAGTACACATTGTAAAGAATGTTGGGATCTTTCTGAACGAAAGGTGGAGTATGAACTTCAAGTTATTTTTATTAGTGTTTGCAGAAGACTCAAACAGTATTTGGAGGAATATAATGATACTCAAGAGAATTTTAGGTGAACACATAACTGACAAAAGAAGGTAGTAGCCAATAATTCTGTTGCAGACTAAGGAAATAAAGTGTTTTGCTTTTGGATACCTACATATCAAAAAGGAAAAAAGAAACAAAAAAAAAAAAAAAAGAAGAAGAAGAAAGATAAAAAGCACATGCTTAATGTTCAAAGAAGGCAGCCTGAAAACAATAATGAAGATCCTTGACTCTTGAAATTCTTTTCCCACTGAGATAAACATTTATAAACTGGACAAAAAGAGTTTATCAGAAATATTTGATCTTATGTTACTCCTCATAATCTCACATGTGGTTGGGGGAAGAGAGTTCAAAGAAAGTGAAGGGAATGTGGGGAGAAAAACTAGTTAAACATAAGTATCAGTGGACACAGGAGAAACCTGAGAGTTATTTTGAACCCATCCTTCATTTGCATTCCTTCTGAAAATGAAGGCCTAATAATACCTGCTTCCAAGCGTCAGTTCCTCCTGTCCATTCCCACTTGCCTCACAATGGATCCCTCAGCATCTCAGATGTGGATTACCACAGTAGTCACCTGGCTGGCCTCCCCGAACACTCACCCTGTAGACCAAATTCATCACACCCAAACCCTGTCACTGCCTTTGAAGGCCTGAGGTCATCAGCCATCCCCCCATTCCCTCTCCCCCCACCCCCACATAGCCTGCAGTAACTCTCTATTCAGTGACATTGTTTTCCTTGGAAGTTACCCCTCCTTCATAATCTTTATACCACGGAGATGTCTACCCCTCCCTTCTACCAATCTACATTTAACCCATTCTTAAATTTTTTGATCAATTTTAAAGTCTTCCCTGACTATGCCAGCTCTCAGTCATCTTTTTCTTTTTTTGACCTTTTAGGCATCTGGGCACCTAGATGTTTTTTATCACAGACTTTCCTGTTTATTGCTCTTACCTACACAAGTGAGGGCAAGGACTGTCCTTGATACACATTTAGCATGATAGAGTGAAGCACTTACCAGGAGCACAATAAAAGTTTGTCTCATGGCTGATCTTGACTGTGGTCTACTGTCATCTCCCCTTTAAAGCAGACGATGGGGTCCTCTGAAGAGCTCTCGTTTTGGAGTCAGACTGAAAGAGAATTCTACCTCTACCACTTACATCCCACCTCGATTGCATGAATGTGGGCGAGATCTTTATTTTCTGACATCCCCAAAGCTACCAAGACAAATACTGGATATGTCCATCCTATCCCTGACCAGTGAAGAAGGCATCAGGTCTGGGAATAAGAGCCATCAGGTTGTATCCTCTGGCATGGGAGAAAAAATCTTTCATCAGATTTGTCCCAAGCCTAAAGAAATATTATCTAACCACCGCCCCCCCCCAACTTTGGGCTTCTCTTGCTACAATTCTACTCTTACTAATAAACTTTCTGGTTTTCCAGTTTCCCCGATACCAGGAAAAGTGAGTCCCAGACAGAAGGTAAGAGTTTCCAGCCACTGGAAAGGAATATATCACTTGACGTTATGGCTGCTACATTACTGTCCTATGAGTTTGGTCAGTGTGAATCGTCTTTAAGACACCCATCAACTCTGGGTAACTGAGAAAATCCAATTTATAAAAACTGCTGAGGCACAGTCACGGGGCAATGCTGATCCTGCCAAGTATTCCGACAAAGAGGGCCTACCAGAGCAGCCAGCTCCTAAGCCATATTTCCACTTAGGCCCCTGGACTGTTACATGCTTCTGCTTGTGAAACCATCTGTCCTGATTTTCGCTACACCGGGGGATCAAGAAAGCAGATTTTAGAGCCAGGCAGCTTCCATTTGAATCATGACTCTTATTATTTTTTTTGAAGATTTTATTTATTTATTTAATTGAGAGAGAGAGAGAGCACGAGCAGGGGGTGGGGAGGAGCAGAGGGAGAGGGAGAAGTAGACTCCCTGCTGAGCAGGGAGCCCGACACTGGGCTCGATCCCAGGACCCCAAGATCATGACCTGAGCCAAAGGCAGACACTTAACCGACTGAACCACCCAGGGGCCCCCTGTGAGGACTAATTTAAAGAATTTGTTGAGGGACGCCTGGGTGGCTCAGTCGGTTAAGCGTCTGCCTTCGGCTCAGGTCATGATCCCAGGGTCCTGGGATCGAGTCCCGCACCGGGCTCCTTGCTCAGCAGGGAGCCTGCTTCTCCTTCTGCCTCTGCCACTCCCCCTGCTTGTGTTTACTCTCTCTTTCTCTGACAAATAAATAAAATATTTTTAAAAAAACATTAAAAGTCTTACTGTGAAATGAAAAAAAAAATTTGTTGAAATTTTGTGAATATTTGCTACTTTTCCATTTTTTTGGTTGGTTTCTTTTGGCCACAATTTTGTTTCCCCATAGCAATTAACAGTAATTCCTTAAAAACAAAAAGGACCTCTGGACTTTCTTTCCTGAGGTCATTTAAGGATGGTTAGAGAAAGCTGAAGAGGTAGTTTCATGAGGAAGAACAGACATGGGTGGTAGCAACTATGAAGAAGAAAGGAATACAGGATGAATCCCATAAACTTGAGGGAAGAAAGGAGCCCAGAGGTGTCACTGGATCTCCAGAAATGCTCCATGATCCCCTTATGAACCAGAGCTGCTTCTTTTTTTTTTTTTAATAAAGCTTTCTTTATCTTTTTTAAAAGATTTTATTTATTTATTCATAAGAGACAGAGAGAGAGGCAGAGGGAGAAGCAGGCTCCCTGCCAAGCAGGGAGCCCAATGCGGGACTTGATCCCAGGACCCTAGGATCATGACCTGAGCCAAAGGCAGATGCTTAACCATCTGAGCCACCCAGGCGCCCAAACCAGAGCTTCTAACTTAACTAGATAGAGGTCTGCTTGATGCTTTGTCTCAGCTCTGCAAAGAGATAGCCTTCAATCTTTCAGTAGATGGAGTTATTTGTAATACAAGTAAGCTCTTAGTTAATACCCAAGAATGTGCAAAACATACTTTTTTGTGGACATTCTCCTAGGAGATTGAGATACATTGTATCCAGTATATTCTTTGGATGATTTAAAACACTGATGGATTTTTAGAAAATCTACTCCAACCTTCAACATTTCTGAGTCTTCAACATCTTAGAAAAAAGCTCAAAACCAAAGTGATCTTTTGGTTTGATTCCAAAATCTCCGCTAAGTGTATTTGAAAATATGTTTTCTTGTATCCAAATATACTGGGCTGTTTTTTCCCTCCTCTTCTTTGGCAGCACAACCTGAGAGTCCAGATTCTGGAGCCAACTATCAGGACTCGATTCCCAGATCTACCGCTTTTTTGATGAATGATCTCAGGGCAAGCAACTTAATCTTTCTCTTTCCTCCACTTGCTCATTTGAAAAGTGGTGGTGATAATAATAATAATTAATAATAATAATACCTGTTTATAGGTCTGTTGTGAGAATTAAATGTCAGTACTTTTAGGACAATGCCCAACACATAGTAAGCACTCAATCAGTATTAGTTACCTGTGTTACTTTTATTGTCATTTATGGAAGTATCTAAAAATGAGTTTTAAAACTGCTTAAAGGCAAAGTGTGGTGAGCATATGATTTTATTTTATTTTTTTAAAGATTTTATTTATTTATTTGACAGAGAGAGAGACAGCGAGAGAGGGGACACAAGCAGGGGGAGTGGGAGAGGGAGAAGCAGGCTTCCCGCGGAGCAGGGAGCCCGATGCGGGGCTCGATCCCAGGACCCTGGGATCATGCCCTGAGCCGAAGGCAGACGCTTAACCGACTGAGCCACCCAGGTGCCCCAAGCATATGATTTTAAAAGGCACTATAGCATAGATTTATCTGCTTAGTCTGCTTCGTCTGTCTCCACGTGGTCTTGGTGGAGTTATTAATCAAGGCCCCCATTTTCCCAACCACAGGCGTGGACACATGCCATGGGTTGGGCCAATCCATTCCTCTCCTGGACTTCCCTGAATTTTGTGCTGAGGATGGGGTTGAGAGGGAGTCTCTATTCTTTTGCATTATGTACTATAATGTAGCCTACATGTACTATAATGTAGCCTACATGTAGGACTACCAGCCACATCCTCCCTCCCCTTTCTGCTACAGAAGAAAATGATTTGATCAGACAATGAGTGGCAGATAGTCCCAAGAGACGCAGAGAACAAATTTCTCCCTGCCTAAACAATCTAACAGAGGTACATGAGCCAATACATTCACCCTTTTAGTAAAACTACTTTGAATGGGGTTTCTGTCATTCACACGCACACATACACACACACACATGAACACACACGTCCTGGATTTTCCAGCATAATTCCAATCCCAAACATTCTGATTTATTATTCTATAATTAATGCTGCAAATAATAACAGCTATCATGTATATCACTTTGTAAGTGCCAGGCGCTGTTCTAAGCATTTTACATGTTATAACTCAGTTAAAGCTCCCAGCTACACTGCCAAGTAGGTATTATCATTATCCTTACTTTATAGATGAAGAAAGAGAGAAACAAAGAGATTAATTAATTTGCACAAGACCATGTAGATACAAGGTGGAGATAGGATTCAGATCAAGATGGTCTGAATCCAGAGTCCACTTTTTCTGTGCCTAACCATGTGCCAAATGGTCACCGGTCATACACAGGTCGGTAGGAATTAAACTCTCCATAGTGTGCACTAAGAAGGACATAGGAAGTGGTCCACATAATACATGTGTATTAATTTGAAAATGGGGAAGAGAGAAGAGCAAATAGGCGAATTATATTCCTGTTTCTACTAAACAGAAAGCATACCAAAAAATTATAGTCATCAAAGATTCTCCAGTTTAGGTTAGTTCCTTAGATATTCTTCTCCCAAATTCCATTCATTCCACATGCCATTGTATGTTATCTAACCCTCTTCCAACTTTAGAGAAGTTTGACACAATTTTTGTTCATCTCTGGGATTCCTGAAACATTTGATACCTCTACAGTTTTACCTCCCTTTTACTCTGGATCCCATTGAATTCTGGCTTAATTGCTACCCCCTCCTCTCTTGGAAACAGCCCTGGATCAGGTTGCCAAGAACTTCCTACTTGCCAAGTCCACTGAGCCTGTCGTCTATTATGCTATTTGTATATTACTTAACAGACACTTCTGGGTTTTTTGACTGTTCATCTATCCTTCCTTGAAGCTATCTCCCTTGGTGTTTGGGCCACCATCTCTCCTCCTTCTCTTTTTGCATTCTGGCTATCCTTTTTAATCTCTTTGTAGCACCTTTTCCCTTTACCATTAAATATTGATATTCCAGGGAGCACCTGGCTGGCTCAGTTGCTAAAGCATGCAACTCTTAATCTCAGGGTCGTGAGTTTGAACACCACGTTGGGCATGGAGCTTACTTAAAAAGAATTAAAAAAAATTTTTTAATTGATATTCCAGTTCAACTTTCTAAACTCCAGTCAACTGTTACTTTTTCCAGAAAGTCTTCCCTGTCACCTACTCCCAGAGAGTTCATCAAACCTTCATCTGGTCTGGATCTGTGCTTTGCCTGTGCATGTTACCCTTGTGTTGTATCGTTATTTATCGCTACTTGTATCTCTTTCCCTTTGGGCTGAAAATTCCCACAAGGGATTTTTTTTTCATCTCTGTATCCCCAGCACTTAGCAAGTTTTCACCACAGTAGGTTCCCAATAAATGTTTCTGAAAAAATAGATGGGCTTGTCTGGTTTTCAATTGCAGAATATTTGCCTATTGTGACTCAACTTGACCTTTCTTCTGTAGAATAGGAGGGGCATTATCATAAAGATGCCTAGAGATGTAAATCATCCACATAAGTTGAAGGACACTTGGATACCCAGTAGGGAAGATCTGATATTCAGTATGTCTGAACATCTGTTTTCCTGCTAAATAAATCATTGATGGTGTGTGTGTATACTTGTGTGTTCATTGGGAATTAGGGAAGAGTAGGTCAGTGGTACCTGACACAGAAATCAAAATGCCTGGTTCCTAGTCCTGGTTCCGTCACTTATCACTTAGCGCAGTGATTGTGGGCAAGTTATTTAGCTAATCTGAAGTTTGAATTTTTTCTAAGGGGGGGGAGGGGAGAGGGAGAGAAACAATCTTAAGCAGGCAACGCCAAGCATGGGGCTTGATCTACAACCCTGAGCCAAAATCACAAGTTAAATGCTTAACCAATTGAGCCACCCAGGCGCCCCAGCTTGAATTTTTTTTTTTAAATGATAATAAAAACCTCTACACTGCCTAGCTCATAGAGTTGCAATGTAGATAAGATGGAAAAGATATAGGCATACTTTAAAAACTGTTTTAGGTGGTTAAATTGGTTGTAAAAAAAATCATGAACGCACTCAGATTATGTCTGGGAGCAAATGGCTTATTGGAAAGATACCTAGGGAAACTTTTTAAAAAGAGAATAGAAGCAGAAATCTCAGCCACAAATTTCAGCCAGCCAGGAAAGCAGGAAGTGACCCAGTCACTGGGTCACACAGGAATAATGGGAACCTGACTATAGCTGAACTGGACAGAAACTGTAATGTGGCTTCTAAACTGGAAGTTTCTTCAGAGGCCAGCGCAGATAAACCATCCTCCCCTCAATCCCAACCACGAGAGCTTGCTAACTTTTCCTGAGTGCCCTGCAACTGACATGATGTCTTTTCTCTCTGCCTTTGTTTCTCTCAGAGCGCCTTTCTGCCTTTGTACCTACTACCAACTAACTAACCCCCTGAATCTCTAGATCAAACACCAGCCAGATTGTTGCTAAGGACCTGATGGCAAAGCTCTTGCTCAAGTTTCCCTCATAGGAAGCCTGCCAGCCAACTGTGGGCTCTTCTCGAGTTAGAGCCACTCCTGGTCCAGTTGGTGGTGGCCATGGTGATAGAGCCCAAGAGGAACAAACACACTCACTTATTTCTATACCCAAGACTCTTGCTTTAGATTAACCACAGTAGGATGCCACTAGGCTAAAGGGTCAAAGGGAGGAAGGATTGTTAAAGGGACCAGGGACTAGGGCCAAAGCCTGCAAAGCTGCAGCTGCAGCTGGAAGGAAGGTATCATGGCTGATGCCCAGGATGCCACCCCCAGCAGGTGGAAGGGGGTTTGATGAGAAACAAGCTGGTTTTTTGTGTGTGTTTTTTTTAAAGATTTTTATTTATTTATTTGACAGCGAGAGAGACAGCGAGAGGGAACACAAGCAAGGGGAGTGTGAGAGGGGAAGCAGGCTTCCCGCTGAGCAGGGAGCCGGATGCGGGGCTCCATCCCAGGACCCTGGGATCATGACCTGAGTCGAAGGCAGACGCTTTAACGACTGAGCCACCCAGGTGCCCCAAGCTGGCTTCTTTTTCCTGCTGCTCTCCAAACTCCTCCTATTAGCCACACACACCCGGAAGTCCACTGACACAAGAAGGTCAGTCCTCCCTGTGACAGAGATCAGGGAAGGCAAGAAATGCATCTGAGGGCAAACAGGCTCGGGACCAGCTCTGTATGTAATTAACGGAGTCAAATCTTCAGTTTACTGGGGGATGGCCAAGAGGGTCAGCACTGTTGTAATGCAGGCTGAGTATATTGGGATGAGCAGAACTGGTTTTGAATCTTAGCTTCAGCTATTTATTGTTTTATTTGGGGCGAGTTACTTAACCTTTACAAAACTCAGTGCCTTGTTTTGTGAGATGGTGATAATAATACCAATCTTCTAAAATTGTAAAGATTCAACATAATGAGCAGAAAACCTTCAACACAATGTCTAGACATGGGGAATGCTTTATTGTTTTCAGTGATGATGGTGGTGGTGATGGTGGTGGTGGTGGTGGGGATGGTGGTTGTCTACCCCCTCTCCCTGCCAGTCTATGTTTCATTTTTGCATCTCCAACAGCCTGTCTTAGCAGGTTTTTCCAAGCTACTTAAAAATATAGACATCACTGGGCCTCTGAGTAACCTTATCAATATCAAGGTTACCTGAAGTTAAAAAGTCTGAATTGACAAAATGCCATGACAGTTTCTGCATCTCGTCAAAACAATTATGAGGTGCTTTGTGCATACAATATACCTCATTTTTTTCTGTGTTTTGTGTGAGTGTGTTTGTTCCTCTTTTTTTTAGAGAGAGAGCACAGAAGCCTGGGGGGGGGGGTGCGTGAGATGGGGAGGGACAGCGGGAGAAGGAGAGAGAGAATCTCAAGCAGACTCCCCACTGAGCGTGGAGCCCAATGGAGGCTCGATCTCATGACCCTGGGATTATGACCTGAACTGAAATCAAGAGTCAGATGCTTAACCGACTGAGCCACCCAGGAGCCCCTATTGTGCTTTGTTTAAATGCACGTCACAGATACTGTGTTTTTTACAAATTGAAGGTTTGTGGCAACCCCTATATCAAGCAAGTCTGCTGGTCGGCATTTTTCCCAACAGCATTTGTTCACCTCATGTCTCTGTGTCGTGTTTTGGTAATTCTTGCAATATTTCAAACTTTTTCATTATTATTATATTTGTTATGGTGATATGTGATTGGTGAGCTCTGATATTACTATTATAGATGTCTGGGGGTGCCATGAGCTGCACCCATATGAGACAGCCAATTTAATTGATAAATATTGTGTGTGTTCGGAGTGCTGCCCCAGCCAGCCATTTCCGCATCTCTCTCCACATCCTCAGACCTCCCTATTCCCTGAGACATAACACTATGGAAATTAGCCCAATCAATAACCCTACAATGACAAGTGTTCAAGTGAAAAAAAGAGTCCCATATCTCTCACTTTAAGTCAAAAGCTAGAAATGATTAAGTGTAGTGAGGCAGGCATGTTGAAAGCCCAGATAGACTAAAAGCTAGGCCTCATGAGCCAAACCGTTGGCCAAGTTGTGAATGCAAAGGAAAAGTTCTGAAGGGAATGAGAAGTGTTACTCTAGTGAACACAAAAAAATGATAAGAAAGCAAAACAGCCTATTGCTGATATGGAGAGTTTTAGCAGCCCGGTTAGAAGATCAAGCTAGCCACAACATTCCCTTAAACCAAAGCCTAATCCAGAGAAAAGCCCTAACTCTCTGCAGTTCTATGAAGGCTGAGGGAGGTGAGAACCCTGAAAAAGAAAGGTCTGAAGCTAGCAGAGGTTCATGAGGATTAAAGAAAGAAGCCACCTCCGGAAGTGCAACAATGAAGCAGCAAGTGCTGATGTCGAATCTGAGCAAGTTCTCCAGAAGATCATTGCTGAAGGTGGCTACACTCAACAAGAGAATGATCCTGAGGAAAAATGTTTACATCCTTATATTCTAAGAAAATGCCATGTAGGAGAAGTCAATGCTTGGCTTCAAACTTCAAAGAGCAGGCTGACTCTTGTCAGGGGCTCAAGCAACTGGTGACTTAAGTAGGAGCCAATGCTCATTTGCTGTGCTGAAAATCCTAGACCCCTTAAGAATTATGTGAAATCTACTCGGCCTGTGCTTTAGAAATGGGACAATCAAGGCTGGATATCAGCACGTCTGTTTACAGCATGGTTTACTGACTATTTTAAACCCATCCTTGAGATCTACTGTTCAGGAAAACAGATTTCTTTCAAAATATTACTGCTCATTTGAACAGCTCATTGAGCTTTGATGGAGATTAACGTTGTTTTCATGCCTGCCAACGTAACACCCATCCTGTAGCCCGTGGGTCAAGGAGTAATTCCAACTTTCAAGTCCTCTTACTTAGGAAATACATTTCATAAGACTACAGCTGCTATGGATAGTGATTCCTCTGAGGGATCTGGGCAAAGTAAATGGAAAACCTTCTGGGAAGGATTCACCGTTTGAGATGCCATTAAGAACATTTGTGATTCATGGAAAGAGTTCAAAATATCAACATGAACAGGAGTTTGGAAGAAGTTGATTCCAATCCTATTGGTGACTTTGAGGGGTCCAAGACTTTAGAGGAGGAACTAACCACAGATGTGGTGGAAATAGCAAGAGAACTGAAATGACAAGGGGAGCCTAAAGATGGGACTGAATTGATGGAATCTCATGATAAAGCTTGGTGGTATTGACGACTGCTACACCTCAGCCAGGGGCTGCACTGCCACCCTGACAACTTGGCCAAGGACACTTTTGACACCATTTCCAAGACCCACAGCCGGCTCACCCCTGACCTCTGGAAAGAGACTGTGTTCACCAAGTCCTTCCATCAGGGATTCACTGACTGTCTTGTAAAGACCCACACCAGGCTCCTGCTGTGGCCACCACATAGTTTTATACAAGAAAAATAAAGTGACTCAAAGCCTGTAAAAAAGACAGACAAAAATAAAGAAAGAAAGAGTATAAAGGATAAATAAAGGACTGGTATCTTTGGAATTACAAATATATGAGCAGACCAAGCAAGCATTCTTCAGGGAACGTAATTTTGAACAAGCGATTTACCCATTGTGAAAGAA
Source organism: Mirounga leonina (assembly GCF_011800145.1). Taxonomy (NCBI): domain Eukaryota; kingdom Metazoa; phylum Chordata; class Mammalia; order Carnivora; family Phocidae; genus Mirounga; species Mirounga leonina. The sequence continues at coordinate 52,273,590 of NW_023270389.1, forward strand.
AAGAAGTTAGTGGATAGTCTAATAGGAAAAGTTTTGGTGGTTTAACCAAATTTTGGAAAAGCACTCACACTAAGTTCTTTGTCATTATCTGGAGTTTCAAATTCAAAATACTGTAGGATTTTTTTTGCTTTTTTTTTTTTTTCAAGGTAAATTCTATGCCCAATGTGGGGCTTGAACTCATGAGTCAAGAGTCACATACTCCACTGACCGGGCCAGCCAGGTGCCCCTGTTATTATTATTATTATTATTTTTCTTTTTTAAAGATTTTATTCATTTGAGAGAGAGAGAGCACATGAGAGGGGGGAGGGTCAGAGGGAGAAGCAGGCTCCCTGCTGAGCCGGGAGCCCGATGTGGGACTCGATCCTGGGACTCCAGGATCATGACCTGAGCCGAAGGCAGTCGCTTAACCAACTGAGCCACCCAGGCGCCCCTATTATTATTATTTTTTGAGTTAAATCTCCTTTTCTGGGGTGCCTGGGTGGCTCAGTTGGTTAAGTGACTGCCTTTGGCTCAGGTCATGATCCTGGAGTCCTGGGATCAAGTCCCACGTCGGGCTCCCTGCTCAGTGGGGAGTCTGCTTCTCCCTCTGACCCTCCTCCCTCTCATGCTCTCTGTCTCTCATTCTCTCTCTCTCAAATAAATAAATAAAATGTTTAAAAAAAATAAATCTTTTCTTTCTTCCTTTTTTTTTTTAAAGATTTTTATTTATTTTATTTGACAAAGAGAGAGAGCACAAGCAGGGGAGGAGCAGAAGAGGGAGAAGGAGAAGCAGGCTCCCTGCTGAGCAGAGAGCCCAATGTGGGACTCCATCCCAGGATCTTGGGATCATGACCTGAGCCGAAGGCAGATACTTAACAGACTGAGCAACTCAGGTGCCCCTTAAATCTCCTTTTTATTAGTAAATTCCCTAAGAAGAGAAGCAGTGTTTTGGGCTCTCTATTCTGATGTTGCTATGACTTTTAAAAAGATTTCAATTCATCAAATTTTTTAAAAGTCTGCTATATATAATGTACATAAAAGGATAAATGAAAATGTGCAATTAAAGAATAATGAAAAAATTATATGTGTGTATTCATTACCTATGCCAAAAACCAGAATATTTCTATCAAAAACTCCCTTATTACTCACAAAATGAACACTGTCCTGAATTTTGAGTTTATTATTTCTGTTTTCTTTATATTCTTGATCACTTTTGTATATAACCTTAAATAGCATATTATACAGTTTTGAATGTTTTAGAACTTTAAGTAGAATCACGATTACATTTTTCTTTGACTTGCCCCTTCCACTCAATATTGTTCGTGAAATTCAATCATACTGTGTATAGCTGTAGTTCATTGTCAAAATTTATATTTAAAAGTGAAATGGCTTATAATGTTCTTTTATTGTATTGTCCTTCTTGTGTTTTGAAATCAAGATATAGCTTTCTTCTAAAAAGAGGTGGGAATCTTTTGTTCTTTCTCTGATTTATGAATAAACTTCTATAAAACCAGAATGAATTGCTCCTCAAATGGTTGGTAAACTCACCCATAAAATCATTTTGATGTTTTTGGTTTCTTGTAAGAAGAGGTCTTTCTTTTTTTTTTTTTAAGATTTTATTTATTTATTTGACAGAGAGAGAGAGACAGCGAGAGAGGGAACACAAGCAGGGGGAGTGGGAGAGGGAAAAGCAGGCCACCCGTGGAGCAGAGAGCCCAAAGCAGGGCTCGATCCCAGGACCCCGGGATCATGACCTGAGCTGAAGGCAGATGCTTAACAACTGAGCCACCTAGGTGCCCTGTAAGAAGAGGTCTTACCTACCATTTTAATTTCTTTAAATTTATACTTTATTCAAGTTCTCCATTTCTTCTCATGTCAATTTAAAAATTTCATATATTTTGAGAAATTTTTGCATTTAGTCTAGATTTTCAAATTTATTTTACATAGCTGTTGTTTTAATTCTTCTCTGCCTTATAAGTTCTCTCATATGTTCAAGATTCTAAAAATATTTTGACCATAGATGTGAGGGCGATCTGGCTGTGACATCTGTCACCCCATTGATCACCAAAGTTGATTTGGCTGATCTGGCTGGCTGGGTGGGTGTCCCCTTCCCCGCTCACCACTGCATGTGCATCCTTCCCAAAGCTGCATGCTCCGTGGAAGAGGACCACCTACCCAACAGAGGAGGACCATTCTTGAGTCAAGGGTGTATGAGTAGCAGCACTCCCCTGCTAGAACCTCCAAACAAGCTCCCTAGGTCCATTGATAGGAGAACTTAGGGCAGTCAAGCTTCCAAGATTCCAATTAAAAACAACTTTTTTTGACCAGCTTTTCTGGTTTTTCTCAAAAGAGGATTAATTTTCTGTTCCCTATCCATTGGTATCAGAAAAGATGTTTCATTCTTTTTAACTGCCCACTTTTGATTCATGCTTTAAAGATTTATTTATTCTTAGAAACATTAAACTTACTTATTGATTTTCTGTGTTGAATAATTTTAACATCTGAAAGTTCTATGGGTCTGATTTTGCCATGAGGGCTCATAATGCTCATCATTTTGGATGATTATTGCTGATTGACATTGTGGTTGTTGTTGATGACGTTGTTTTACTATGAATTATGCTATTCCTTTGAACTTTCAGCAGAAATTATTTTTTTAAAGATTTTATCTATTTATCTGGGTGCCTGGGTGGCTCAGTTGGTTAAGTGACTGCCTTCGGCTCAGGTCATGATCCTGGAGTCCCGGGATCGAGTCCCACATCGGGCTCCCTGCTCAGCAGGGGGTCTGCTTCTCCCTCTGCCCTCTTCCCTCTCATGCTCTCTGTCTCTCATTCTCTCTCTCTCAAATAAATAAATAAAATCTTTAAAAAAAAAAGATTTTATCTATTTATTTATTTATTTTAGAGAGAGAGAGCACGAGTGGAGTGGGGAGGGACAGAAGGAGAGGGAAAGAATCTCAAGCAGGGCTCCATCTCAGGACCCTGAGATCATGACCTGAGCCGAAATCAGGAGTCCGATGCTTAACCGACTGACTCACCTAGGAACCCCTTCGTAGAAACTCTTGAGGCCTGGGAGACAAGAGGGTTCCTTCAGAAAGGATTTGCCTTTACTTCTGTCAGGTGATTGGGGCATCCTAGCCAAGAGCCTCTCTAAATCAAATTATTGACTTGAGATATTTTTGGCCTATCCAAGAAGTGTGAATTCCAACTATAAACCTGCAAAAGGGTTTGCTTTTGGTAATGAATTCTCAGGGAAAATTTGCTTTTCTCCATTCAGCACCAAAGTTTCAAATAGGTAGCTTTAAAAAAAAAAAAATAGGTAGCTTTTTGCAGTTCCAAGGAGGGGAGAGGTATTCATTTATCATTTGTCCTAATACTGAGAGTGCAACACTTAGGGTCTTGGCTTTATGAAGGGAAACTCTCATCTTGAATCTTGCTTTGTCTTTTGTGCTGTGTCTTTTTTTATGAAAACTGAGTTAACCAGAAAATGTAAGTTCAGCCTACTTTGGTTTCCAATGCCTACCTGCTTTCCTCTGTAGCCATCCTCTTTGCTAGGCTCCTTCTGAATCTCATCACTTTCTCCAGCCAGATTGGATTTCTGTTAGTTCCTGAAACAAACCACCATTCTTCCTGCCTTGGGACATTTGCATATGCTGTTTTTTCTGCCTGAAACATTTTGCTCTCTGCCTCACTCATTTCCACTCATCCTGTAGCTTTCAGCTTAAATGTCATTTTCTTGAGGAAGCCTCTGTTCGTCTTAGACTCAGTCAGTTCTCACTGTTAAATATGCCACGTACTTTGGCCTTCACACTGTGGTTGTTTAATTATTTATAAGTATTCTATCTTCCCTGCTAAGCCATAAGCTCTGGAGGAATAGACTCTTGGCATGGTCACTGCTGTATTATCACAGAACCGTGACTGGCACATGACCAGTAATCAGATATTTATTGTGATTATTTGCCATAAATTGGGTGCAAATTAATTTCATTCTGTGACTTTCATATCATTAGTTGAGAACATTGGGGCTCAATTAGATGTTGCAGAAACAAGGTTGTAAGTCTCTGCAGAAAAGAACCACAAATGAACACTTTCATTGAGGTAGTTGAAATATTTTTGCAAAAATGGAAAAAAGAATCCTTTTTCCATGTAATTTTAGCAAAGAGGGCTTTGATGGCCCCAAATGAAATGCTTGATTTGGAAGATTCTTGTTGGCAGAAGGAATTCAAGAAAAAAATTAAAAGCCCTTTGCATTCGTAGAAATGTTTAGTCAAGAGAGATTTATATGGAGCCTTTCCCCTTTAGAAATGTGTGCAATACTAGTTTTTAATGGCAGAGTGCGTAAAAAAATCAAGTCAAAACCTTGAGAGGAGTGCTTATTATTTGGGTATAATCAATGAACTGAGTAACAGAAGGGAATGTGTAATTTAGGACACCTTCACTTAAGTTTACCTGAAATGGGTATGATGTACTCTTAAGTTTTGAAACTCTAATGACTAGAGTCATAAAAATCAGGGCCAAGCCCCCCCCCCCCCAAAACAAAACAAAACAAAACAAAAACCCAAACATGGATAATTTCCATTAAACTGAATAAAGGGAAACTATATGAGAAGTGGGGAAATGGATTATTTCTGCAATCTTTTGATTTCTGTACCCTTCCTTTATATGTTAAACCATCTCAGCGGCCAACATAAGCAGACAAGGAGTTTTCTGGAGGAGCAGTGAGTGAATCACAGTTTTGATGGTAAGGAAGGGAGTTGAGTGAAACAAGATAGCCAGAACCACAGCTAAAATCAGTCCTGAAATGGCCTGGTTAGGGTACCACCGCCATTGCCAGTAAATGCTGGATACCACCCCGGAGATTGCTGCCATTGCGTCACCAGACTCTGGGTATCACAGGTGTGAGGGGGATGAATTCTGCTTAGTCTGTGTAACTCGGTCCTGATTCAAAGTCCCAAGTAAGAACATCCAGTCTACCAAGCTTAGGTCACTTTCCCTCACCCTAGGATGACTGTGGGGATGGTGGGTGGGCGGCATGTGGAAGGGCAGAAGGCAAGTATCTGGACTTTCTGGCCCTTTGAGTGGGAGAGGAGATCCTGCCACTCACAAAAATTCCCAAATGGAAAATTCCCAAACAGTGTATGGAGGGGGGAGTAAGATGTTGGGCAGCCATAAAATTATAAGGTATGTCCATCTTTCAGAAATACTAGGAGATGTAGGAGAATCTTGCTCTATCCAACAACTATTATTCCATCATTTCTACAAATGTAGGCAGTAGGTCACTAAATTACCAATCACTTATTTTAAACACACCCATAAACATATGCACACACCAACACACAAATTGATCCACTGATTTTTCTTCTAATTTACCATTCCTATTGAGAAAGAGAAACATTTTTCTTTGTTCCAGGTTAAATAAAGGAAATAGTCACATGTTTCATTAAAGTGCAGCCGTAACATAGCCCTTTACCTCAGAGGATAAATCTGATGATAATGTGTGTGTTTTTTCAAAGATTTTTATTTACTTATTTGAGAGAGAGAAGGAGAGAACAAGTGAGAGAGCACAAGCAGGGGGAGTGAGCGGCAGCGGGAGAGGGAGAACCAGCTCCTGGCCAAGCAGGGAGCCCGATGTGGGGCTGGATCACAAGACACTGGGATCATGATCTGAGCCGAAGGCAGACGCTTAACAGACTGAGCCACCAAGGTGCCCCTGATAATGTGTTTGATGAAGAAGCTACATTTGAGAGAGGGCAAATTCGGCCATGTAGAGAGCCATGAAGTCTTATTTAAAAGACCCTTCTTTTTTTTTTTTTTTCTCCCAAGTAATCTCTCTGCCCAACTTGGGGCTCAAACTCATGACCCCAAGAACAAGAGTCACATGTTCTACTGACTGAGCCAGCCAGGGGCCCTAAAGGACTCCTCTTAAAAGATGCTCTCTGATTGCCTCCTGCTCAAAGAGGGGAGCTAGTCTGGGGTATTGCTCTCCTCTTTACATTGGTTACTGAATGCTCCTTTTATTTTATCTGATATTTGTAAATCGAGAGCATTGGGAAAATCTGCCCACCTCTGAACTCAGTTTCACGTTTAGTCTCGTATAGTCACCTGTTTATATGACAATTAGTCATATGGGATTATTTATAAATAGTATGTCTGTGCTGTTGTTTTAGAAATTAATTCCTTGGAAGGCAGGAGTTCTGTCTGTTTAGTTAATCGTGTGTAACACCAAACATTGGTCATTACATGCAAGGCTTTTAATGCTGCTGCTGAACATAATAAAATATTTACCCTGACTTTGGCGAATAAAACCTCTATTCATATAAGACAGGGTTGGAAAACAATAGTCTGGGGACCAAGTCCAGCCCACCATCTCTTTTTGTCTGTTTTTGTACATAAAGTTTTATTGGAAGACAGGCATGCTCATTTATTTACATTTTGTCTGGGGCTGCTTTCCTCCTACAATGATAGAGCTGAGTGGCCTGCAAAGCCTAAAATATTTATTATCTAGCTATTTACCAAAAAAGCTTGCTGACCTGACCATTGATATACATCAGTTGTTTACCTCAGGCAATAGGATAGGATCACCTGTAAAATTCAAAAAAATGAAAGCTCCCTGGCCCCACCGTAATACTTCAAATCACAATCTCTAGGGTCAGAGCTGGAGATATAAAGTTTTTAAAAGTTCACCATAAAACTGAGAATCATCAGCCTGATGCAACACATACTACCTAGTATAATTTTAATAACTCTCCCTCATTGAGCATCTAGTAGATGTTAGGCATTGTATTAGATGCTCTACGTGTATTTTCTCATTTTTACCCATAAAAACCATCTTAGTTACATTTTACAATCCTTAATTTATAGTGAAGGAAATCGAAGCTTTCTAAGCTTAACTTATACAAGCTCACACAGCAATAAGTGGTACGGCAAGGGTTTGTACTAGGTCTTCCTACCTGTCCAAGATTGACAACAGGAGACAAATATCCAGGTGGAGAAAAACTGATACTTATCCCTGAGATTCGTTTTTCCTCTGGGGGAACTGTAGGTATTTCCCATTGTCGATGCTACACTGGCCTGCATGAGAATGACTGGCCTAAGTATGGAGGCAGAACTCTCCTGTTGATAGAAGGTAGCATAACTGAGAAAACAATGGAACATTCAAACAAGATTTCATTCCAACCTAGAGGATAACGGAAGGGAAACAAACCCAAGGAGCAGCACATCTTCAATGAAGTAGCCACCATAGGGACATCTTCCTATCTGGTTCATGATCTGCCCCAAGTAGCAGAGCTCATATTTATGTGCATATGTATGTATGTATGTATGTATGTATTTTTGAATATTTTATCTTATTTTTTTATTTTTTAAAGATTGATTTATTTATTTGAGAGAGAGAGCAAGCTCAGGGAGGGGCAGAGGGAGAGAATCCACCGACTGAGCCAGCCAGGTGCCCCAAGCTCATCTTTAATCCCAAACCTCTTGGAACATCATAAAGAACTCTAAAGACTCCCCCAAGTCCAGATCCTAGAAAGTAAGGCATAGAGCAAAATAAAGTTCCTCTTCATCTTGCTTAAAGCATACCTTTCAAGTTCTAGTTTCCAGAATGATTTACACATGAATGTCCAACTTTTTTTAACTGGCTAGTCATGACATGAGAAACCTAATATTGCCCAAGAGATACTGAACATATATTTGTGCTAAAGGATATCATTTGGTTACAAAATGTATTTGACCTCAATATATCTATAATTGCTTATTTAGACAGAACTCTAAATGAGGGTCAAATCATCAGCTCTATAAATCCTTTCATATTAATCTTGAGTCTATTCAAGTTCTATCTGAATAGACTAGAATTCAAGTTCTGTTTTCCGATAACTCTTAATTGTGGTATGACTCAGATAATTTTGGTAATCAGTTTTTTTTCATTTTAGTATCCTGTTTGTTGTTGCTAATTTATACCCAAAAAGCATTGATATTTTATGATACAAAGAGTAATTAGAAAAGCTTCAGGTTCAGGGCACCTGGGTGACTCAGTTGTTTAAGCGTCTGCCTTCGGCTCAGGTCGTGATCCTGGAGTCCTGGGATCGAGCCCCACATCAGGCTCCCTGCTCAGCGGGGAGTCTGCTTCCCTCTCTCTCTCTCTGTCTCTCTCTTGCTCACTCTCTCTCAAATACATAAATAAAATCTTAACAACAAAAAACCCACAAAGCTTCAGGTTTAACTGAATAAATTTGAAATTGTACCTTCATAAGGGTGCCTTTTATTAATAATTATGATATTCTTAAAGTGAATATTTATTATTGTTATGGGCTGAACTGTGTCCCTTACTCCCAAATTCCTATGTTACAGTCCTAACCCCTAGTACCTTAGAATGTGACTGTATTTGGAGATAGGGCCCATAAAGAGGTAATTAAAGTAAAATGAGATCATATGGGTAAGCCCTACCTAACCCAATATGGCTGGTGTCCTTGTAAGAAGAGATTGGGATACAAATAGACACAGAATGAACACAATGTAACAGAGGGACAAGATGGCTAGCTGCAAGCCAAGGAGAGAGTCCTTGAAAGAGACCAAACCTGGCAACACCTTGATCTTGGATTTCTGGCCTCCGGGATTATGAGAAAATTTCTGTTGTTTAAGCCACCAGTCTGTGGTTTTTATTACAGCAGCCCTAGGAAACTAGTATGATAATGAAGTAAATTTTGCTAAGTGAAAAGTGGAGCTGCTTTCTCTTGACCCTGTTTAAACCAGTGCCTAGAATGGACCTCTTGCAGGAAAGTTGTCTGATGACTCTTTCATAGAGGTGTTCTGTTTACTATTACCCCAGGATAAGTCTCAAAAGGTCAGCTGAAGTTCAGAGATTCTCAATGTTGGGCTGAAGCCTTCATGAAAGGTAGACCAGTTTGTTATCTAAAGATCTATCATAGCCACTAACTCAGGAAACAAACTGGTGAGCCCCAGTGTACTTCGGGGCCCAACTGCTCCATCCTGGAGAATCCCAAGGGGGTATAAATTGAAAGCACAGGCCCTGGCTGGGTTTGCCAACAATGTTGCCAAACAAACTCAGATAAACTTGTCACAAGAGAAGCCAGTAACTCAAGAGATGAGAGTCTGGAAAAGAGGAAGAGAGAAATTTATTTGGGTGTGGGCAGCCTGGGGATGTGGCTTAAGTCTTGACAACTGACCTCTCCACCAGCAAGATGGACGTCGGAGTTTGATAGAGAGAGGTTCAGGGGGGTGAGTGCAGGAAAGCAGGCAGAGAGCATGTGGTCAAAGGTGGGGGCTGGTGTGTGTTCAGCCCATGATCATGGGCAAGGAAGGGGGTATGAGGGGATATGTGGGGCACGGTCTTCTAGGCATTCCATTGCTATCAGGGCTTTTCTGGTTGGATGGGTGAGATGTTCTGGGTCATTGTAAAATGCCTTCATTAATGCCTCAAGAAAGCGTGATAAGAAATAAGCACAACAGGTTTTAGTTAGAGCATGAGTTAAGCTGTCTGGTCTGCTTCTGGTTTTAACTGTCTGGGTCTATCTACTGTTGAGCAACAGGGCTCACAGACAGGTTCAGAAGCAGTTTTAGGAGGGACTCAGAAACATCAGTTTATTTAACTCTTTTGGGATCAAGCCTACAGGAACCTACCTCCAGAAACCCCAGAACTGGCTTGGGCTACATCTGCCATGATTACTTTGGATTGTTACCCTAAATCTAAGGCAACCCCTTGGGTCTAGTTTGCAGATGCTGACTGGGTCCTGGTTTGGGACTGATCTCTAAAGGGGAAGGGTAGGTCAGAAACTACTGGTTTCCTCATATTTCCTTACTGTAATTGCTTGGACTATCTTCCTCTTTTCCATTTATTTTCTAGAGTTTATCTTAACGAACAGGGGTAATAGGATTGTCGACTGGGGGAGGGAGTAGGTTATGGAAAATCTATGTATGAGGAAGGGTTGGGGGGGCGGATGAAGAAGACTCATTTGGACTCCCACCCTTACTTTACCTAAAGCAGTCCGGAAAATCCAGGTGACTCAGCTCTAGTGTTATTTGTGCATGCATTTGAGGATGTCATTCCCTCTCCCTACATAAATCATTTACATTGGAGAGGTCTCAGGTTCCAGCTGTACTTTAACCAGGTTTTTTAGTTAATCTACACTCTATTCACACACACTTCTGCTTCCCATTCCTTATCCTTCATCTGCATCCTGCCCCGAACTGAGAGCTATTATATTTCTATGGATCTGGGTACACATCTAAATATCATACATAGTTATTTTTACCTGTCAAAAGGTAGTTTCTGTGACATTAGAATGACGATTCCTACTAATTCTTCCCTTTAACTTTCGTAGAACTTTATACTTACTATGTAATAATGACCCGGTTTATTTTATACTCTAGTTGTTTATACATACATTTTATTGTATTGCTCTTACTAGATTGTTGAATTTCTTTAAGGCAGGGACACATGACTTATTCATCTTTGTAGGATGGAATAGCCCTTCTCACTCTCTAACCCCCTCCTCAATAATATGATATTTATCTATAAAGAAGGAGTTGGGTAGATATGTGATCTATCCAACTTTTCTTAGTCTCTGTTTCATATAAGTTGACTGGTATCTAAAAATCTTTTCTAGTTTTAAAATAAACAAACAATGCCTTAGGTTGACAATTATACATTCCAGAGTATTATTTAAGCACGTGCTAGCTTAATCACACTGCATAATTTGAAAAACAAAGTTTAGTCTCAAAAAAAGACAAAAATCAAAGGAAGAACAATAGCGTACAGGCATATCAGAAAATACATTGAAGAAATTCATAAGGCGTTATTTTAACTGATTTGTGATAAAAAAAAACTAGCATTATTTTTTTTAGAGTTCATGGTAAGAGCAAAAATGTATTTGATGACTTGTCATCCTCATTTGACTGATGAAAAACCTAAAGACTATAATGACATAAACAGAAAAAGGATTTTTAAAAATCATTTGAGTACTTACTATGTGCCATGAACTGTTTTAAGTCTTTTACATGAAATGACTCATTTAATTTTCATAGTATACCAATGACAGAGGCCAGGGCAGAGTCTAAATTTCTAGGCATTCTATATCAGAATTAGATAATAAAATACAAAATAAAACTAAATTGCTTACGTTGTGTTAAAGTTACACAGTAGTGATTTCTAAGCACAAATGATTATAAAACATATAAGCTGTTTGTCTTTAGTAATACACTTTTTTTTAAAAAGATTTTATTTATTTATTTGACAGAGACAGAGATAGCGAGCGCAGGAACACAAGCCCCGGGAGTGGGAGAGGGAGAGCAGGCTTCCCGCTGAGGAGGGAACCCGATGTGGGACTCGATCCCAGGACCCTGGGATCATGACCTGAGCCGAAGGCAGACACTTAATGACTGAGCCACCCAGGCGCCCAGTAATACACTCAAAGTATTTTCTTAGCTCAAGAAAGTTCTCAAACACTATTTCACTGGATTAATACAAATAGCTGGATTAAAACAAATTATATAATTTTAAGTATTTGAAACTTTAAATATATATATATCAATTTCAACATATCTTTAAAATCTTATTTTTATTACCTCTCAACACCCTGAAAAACGTTACTACATAACAGTAGCAAAAATTCTAACAGCAAAATCAGGAAAAAAAGAGCTTAGTTCAGTAGCTAAAATCCTTTTTTTTTTTTTTTTAAAGATTTTATTTATTTACCCAGGGGGCCCCCAGTGGGAAAAAGTTCTAAAGGGGTTTTAATTTGGGGAAAAAAACCCAGAATCTCTTTTTTTTTTCTTGCCAAATAACCATATTATCTTTCTTCTAAATACGCACAGTCTCAAGGAACAAATTATTCTCTGCAATTTATACATCTACCCTAAGTGGGGAGTTCAAAGCATATAAACGTTTCTCATAGATTAGCTTTTATTGTAAACACCGAAGTAATTTTCAAAGCTGCTTTTCTCCTTTTTCTGCCAAATGTTTCTGTTTAATTATATTATTAAAGTGAATTCTGGGAAGCCCCTTGGCTTTAAACCTGTATTTAACTGAAATATTGATAAAAATAAAAATAAATTTAACTTAAGCATCATATTTTATAAGATAACCTTCAAAGGGATTTACCAATTGAGGTACAACTATTAATAGTTCAAAGAAATTATATTATCTAGGTTGCTTGTAATGGAAGTTGGGTTATTTGCTTCACCTAAACGGGGAAGTTGGCATGTTTGCCTAGCAACAGCCGCTAAAACCTTCTGTTGTGGAAAGTTCCCTAGGAGGGAGAAAGAGGGAGGAGGAGGAAAAACAGGAGGAACAGATTAATGTTTTTCCTAGCAGGGGAATGAGGTCCGGCTCATTGAGGAGCGAAAGGCTATGCAAGAGATAGATATCCTTTCGATTCGCATACACTAACCTAATCCCTCTGTGATAGCTAGAAGTTAATTCTTTGTAGGATTGGGGTTACTACTGAGTAGGCTGAAGGGAATGTTACAGATTTAGCCCACTTCAAAGGGAGTAAATTCCAATCAAAAGCAAGACATCAATAGGTCTTCCAAAAAGAAGCTGCAATCTGAGTAGCAGGAGGGTGTCCGCAACTAAAAAGACCGCCGCTCAGAGTTTGGGAAGGTGTGTGATCTGTTCCACAATTATTATAAAACATTGTTATAATGATTGAATTTATTGAGTTAAAGGCAGGAGCTTCTCTAAATATAGTCCTGTTCTTGGTACTGGTGATGTCTGCAGTGAAGAAAGGACAGGAGAGCGAAATCTCTGCTCTCTTGGCCAAGAGCTGAAGCAAAAAAGGGAATAATGCAGAGGAGTATTAACTGGGTGTTTATAGGAGGACCATCTCTGTTCTAGACGATTTATCTTGAAATTTGGACTGCATGATACGAGGAGAATTCCGTTTCCCTTAAAGCACGGGTTTGGTGAAGCGCGACTGTCTAGAAGGGGTCTCCCACTACCCCAAATCAAAATGGCTTCTTTTCCGTAAGGGAGAAGAAACTTTCAGTCATCGCAAGGTTGGGTTTTAGACCCAGGAACTGTTCCGTGGCCGAATCTTTCCGTCCCCGTCTAGACGGCCATCATCGTTCGCTTAGGCCCGGAGAGACGTTTTGGAGCAGGGAGTGTCCAGGCCCTTGGGCGGTTTCGCCGCGTTGGGAAGCTGAACTCTTTGGAGTCGGTGAGAGTGGTGTCCAGAGCAAAGCTGGTGTGATCCAGAACGCGGATAACACAAGATAAGAACAAATTCTTTTGGGGGGGTGGGGGGGTTGTGAAAAGGAACCGGAGTAGAGGGACGAGGGCTGAGAAAACCTAGGGGTAGAGGGAGTGCGGGGTTCGATGGAAACGTCAGAAATTTCCCAATGCCCCCTCGCCATCTGGCCGCTCGCCGCGGGCCGCAAAGATGCTGGTGGGGGAGGGCCGGCGGACGGCTGGACCAGTTCGGCAGCTCCGGGCGCGGGTGCGCCCCGCGGGTTGGCGGAGAGCGTCGCGGGCCTCCCTCCCGGGCGTTGGCTGCGGGTGACTCAGAGCCTTCCTCCCGCGGCCGCCCCGCCCCTCCCCTCCGCGCGCCCCGCCCCCCGAGGGAGGGGCCTCGCCCTCGTCCCCGCCCCAGCCTCCGGGGCGGGCCGGAGCCCGAGGAAGAGGAAGGGGACGAAGACAACGAGCGACGGGGCGGAGGAGGAGGAGGAGGAGGAAGAGGAGGCCGACCAACAAGATGGCCCCTGCTGCAGGAGCAGCCTCAGCAGCAGCAGGTGGGAGGCCGGAGGCGGCGCTGGCGGTGGCGGCGGCGGCGGCCGTGGCCCGGCGGCCTGGGACAGAGTCAGAGTCGACGGTGGCGGCGGCGGCGGTGACGGCTGCCGCAGCAGTGGCGACGGCCGCGGGGACTCGGAGCTGAGAGGAGCTGCTGCTCGGACCAGCGCGGTGAGCGAGCGGCAGGCGGCGGCGGCATGGGGAGTGCGGCAGCCGCCGCCCGGCCTCCGTCGGGAACAATAGGCAGCCGCGGCGGGGAAGGGGCCGTCCTCGCCCGCCCTCCGCCCCTCGGCGGTAGCGGCCGCCCCCCCCCCCCCCCCCCCCCCCCCCCCCCCCCCCCCCC